>NC_041401.2:119760221-119892721 GCF_900747795.2 Erpetoichthys calabaricus
ATTACTTTTTACACTGACTGGGATTTATGGAGCGGAAGAACGTGGAGGTTGGCGTTCGCAGAGAGTTATACATCTGGATTTTTTGTGCGTACGCACATTTCTGCTTTTGTCCGTATGCCATGTTTTAGCGTGAATTCTATGCACGGCGTTATGCATGAGGCCTCAGGTCTGGTTGCAGGGTGGGTGTTGCAATCTCAGATGGGAAGATGAGTCTCTGGCCTAGGTCCACTTGCATTTCCCAGTCCCTGGCTTTGTTTCCCATGTTCCTGACTCATGATTTGGGGTGTTAGTCTTCAGTTTTTCCCCTTCCCAGATAGGGCACTGCCTAGTTTTTGAGAAATATGGCATTGATGGTTACTCTCTTGCATTCAAGTTCGGATGCCAAGCATTTTACCACTTGATTGTGTTGCCAGGTGCATCTGCCATGTGTAAGGCTGGTCTTACATCCGACCAAGATGTGCTTGAGGGTTGCTGGAGCTGTACAGGAAGAATAAGCCAGATCATCTCCAAGAGATTTTAGTTTGTGGGAGAGGCAGGACATCTTATGTATCCTTAATGATAAAACTCAGTCTATTTGACTTCATGCTTTACCACGAGTCAGCGGCACTGACTCCATCTGGACTTGCTGCTTCATCCGCGGAGTATGGAGAAGACCGAAACTAACAGTCCAAGGTAATTATCGCTACTACTGCACTCTAAGGGCATAAATGAGATAAAGAGTAATATAAAGAAGATTACAACGGATATAAGGAAAGATAAAAAGGACATAAACATGAGAAATGAGAAGCAACTTGTGGATATTAATCACTTGGAGAAACGTTTAAGTAATCACTTTGAGGCAATCTTTAAAAAGTATACTAGAAAAAAATTGAGGAAAAATTACAGGAAGCACAAGTAAGCTTGGCTTGAAGACATTTAGCAAATGTTCACAGGTTGTTTTGAAACTGTTGAACAATTGGCTTCCGTGGCTAACAAAAAAGCAACAGCTAAAAAATCCAAATGCACAGTTTTTGGAGACAGACTAGCTGCTCTGGAAGATGGATATAGAAGAAATTATATTTTAGAATTGAAGGTCTCCCTGAAAACCATGAAAACCCAAATCCAGTGAAATTCATCGCTAAACTTTTCTCAAATAATAGGAGAAGACTTCAACTCAGAAACCAGGATATCAGCAGCTTACTGCATACGTTGATCGAACACCTCAAAACCAAGAAGCCTAGAGGTGTGGGAATTCATACAACAATTTCATTTGCAGTATCAGATGTAGCATCTGATCCAGAAGGGAGATTTGTGATGGTGTTTGGTAATTTATTTAATTGTAAAGTGATTTTGATAAATATTTATGGACCCAATGTGGATGATTATGACTTCATCCAAAATGTATTTGCATCAATTCCTAACTTGAACACTCATAAAATTATAATGGCCAGAGACTGTAATTGTGTTTTAAATTCAGACCTGGATAGGTCTTCAACTGTAGCGGCGATAACATCTAATACTGCACAAATAATCACACAGTTTTTAATTGTTCATAACTTATCAGACCCAGTAGCTCATTGCTACTCAAGAATTGATTATTTTTTTATAGATAACAATTTCTTGCCCACAATCAAATCTTGCAAGTACGATGCTATTGTTATCTCCAACCGTGCCCCTATGATCATGGACATCAAATTACTATGCCCCACATACTCATCTCGCAACTAGCGTCTTAACACCATGTCATTAGCTTACGAGAACTGTGCAGAATTTATATCCAAGCAAATTGTTTTTGTTTGGAGACAAATGCATCCTCAGAGGTTTCTGCAGGAATACTCTGGGAAACTCTGAAGACAACGAGCTGGTGCCCTGTTCAGGGATTGTTCCTGCCTCACGCTGTATTCTTGCTGGGACTGGCGCAACACTAGATGGATAGAATAATTAAACATGTACTACAAAGATATTTCAATGTTTCATAAAAGTTTTGAAGAATCTGCGTTGAAAGCTTACAGATGGCTTGGCATCTGTTACAGACATGATCGTGTGGTGATTGGTTACTTGGAGAAAGAAAATGAAGGACAAGAATTGGGGGTTAGTACGTTTGAGAGAGAAAGTACTGCTGCAATAAATTATTTAATTGAAGATCATGCACGGCGCAGCAAGCATCTTTTGGGAGGCAGGAACAATCTCTATACAAGGTGCCAGCTCGTCACTATCACTGCGCCACAGTGTTCCAATGTTTAATACATGCTTTAATTCTTATCATCATGAAAATTATATCAAGTATACATCTTAATATTTAAATTGTTCAGCGAGCTGTAATATCATGAATGTAATGTATTCTGTGTCCTGTGGGTGGAAGAGAAAGCCCGTTTAAGAAGCACATAGTGATTCACACACATAGAGCACATAAAAGAACACATAGAAAGAAGCATTTAACATGCTACTTTAGTTACGATGGGATTTGAGAAACTAGTAAATTAAACGATTTTAAGATGAAGTTTATGATGTTTTTCTTTATTGACAAAATAAACTACATGATTAAAGTGGAAATTTCGAGGTTAAAGTTGACATTTGGACATTTTTTTCAACTGAGTCACTATTTTGTTTTTCTTTTCTCTGTACTCTAATATGCTTCCATATGACACTGAAATGGTGGGCTATAACTCGCCTTTTCACGGCGACTTTGATATCTGACCACTTCTTATTTATTTTGGGCACTTTGCGACTTTCTGAACTTGAACTTTAGAGTTTCTCCCTCACTCTGTTACTCGATCAACTTCCTTTTGTTGTTTATATCACTGCTTAAACCACCAAATAGTATGTTTTTCCTTGCCTCCACTTGGTATTCGCTGAAATTCTTCTTTTTCCACTGTGCTTTTGGCATTGTCTTTTCACAGAATGCAAAACATAAGGGGCTATTTATATTGATTGCATATTCAAAGAGTCGTAATTCTGGGAGGAGTATGGGAGGGGCGACAAGCGTGTTCACGAGCTTTACATTTCACGCAGACCAGGATTTATGTAGGGGAAGAACTTGGAAGTTGGCGTACACACAGATTTATGCATCTGTATTTTTTTGTGCATATGCACATTTCCGCTTTTGTCCGTATGCCATGTTTTAGTGTGAATTCTACGCACAGCATTATGCATGAGGCCCCAGGTCGTGATGGGTACCCTGCTGAATTTTATAAAAAATGTTCAATTAAGTTAGCTCTCCTTTTATTAGCAACATTTATAGAATTCAGAGACAATAACAATTTACCTCAAACTTTTTGCCAAGAATTAATTACTATTTTTACTAAGAAAAATAAGGACTTATTACAATGTGCATCATATAGACCAATCTCCCTTCTGAATAATGATGTTAAGGTAAGTTCTAACTAGAAGGATTGAGAAAGTGTTCTCTTTGGTAATATCACAAGACCAAACAGGATTTATTAAAGGTAGACACTTATCTTCTAATTGTCAATGCCTATCTAATGTAATATATTCACCCATAAAGTCTAACACTCCGGAGATCTTATGTTTGAATGCAGAAAAAGCATTTGATATGGTTGAATCGGAGTACCTATTCAGCATATTGCATAAATTTGGGTTTGGCCCTAATGTGCATGGATCAAACTACTGTATACCAGTCCAGAAGCTTCAATTTGTTTTAAAATTATTTCAGAGTACTTCAAACTAGAACGCAGTACTAGACAAGGATGGCCCTTTCACCACTGCTATTTGCATTTGTCATTGAGCCATTAGCTGTTCACTTTTGAAATGCATCAGAGATAAAAGGGATTTTCAGAGAAGGACTTAAACAGAAAATATCACAATATGTAGATGATATGGTACTGTATATATATCAGACCCAAAAACATCTGTGCCTGTAGCCCTAACTGCACTAGCAGAATTTCAAAAGATATCTCGAATCAAAATTAATTTGAACAAAAGTGTACTTTTTCCAGTGAATTCTCTAGTAAGCAATGTTTGACTGGACACCTTCCCTTTTATCATTGCAGATTAGTTGAAATATCTAGGGGTAAATATAAAGCACTTTTTCAACAAAATGATGCTGTCTGCTTGGAAAAACTTAAACAAGACATGCATAGATGTCTACCCTTCATCTTACTTTAGCAGTGAGGATTAACACTATCAAGATGAATATCTTCCCTAAGCTTCTGTTTCTATTTCAAAACATCCCCATATACACCTATACATTAACAAATCATTTTTCTAAGATTTTTTAGATTCAATCATAACTTAATTTATTTGGAATTTGAAATATCCACACATCCAAAGGGTGATTCTACTATGACCTAAATCATAAGGTGGCATGGCTGTACCTAATTTTCAGTTTTATTACTGTGTGGCAAAAATACAAGCTATAAAATCCTGGACATTCACATAAATAGATGAACCCATACTAGATTGGTCCGCAATAGAAATGAAATACTGGAGTACTTTATTTTCCTTGCTTTATACACCAGTAAACACAAGGTATCGTCAATTTACTAATGACCCAATTGTCCTTCATTAACTCAGAATATGGAACCAATATTGGAAGCAGTTCAAAATTATAGAATATTTTATCTGTGACTCCACTACATGATAACCACCTTTTTCCACCCTTCTCAAATTTACAGTTTTTAATGTTTGCAAAACGTATGGAATTAAACCATTTGCAGATTTGCATATAAGTAATGTCTTAGCAACCTACAAACAATTACACTCCAAATTTAGCTTCCCATCAACACAATTTTTCCACTATCTCCAAATCAGAATCTTTGCTAAACAAAATCTGCCCAATTTTCCTCACCTCCCACCTATTTCTATTCCAGAAGAAATATTGATAAGCCTTGAACACTCAAGACAGCATTTCTATAATACAGTGATCCCTCGCTATATCGCGCTTCGCCTTTCGCGGCTTCACTCTATCGCGGATTTTATATGTAAGCATATTTAAATATATATCGCGGATTTTTTGCTGGTTCGCGGATTTCTGAGGACAATGGGTCTTTTAATTTCTGGTACATGCTTCCTCAGTTGGTTTGCCCAGTTGATTTCATACAAGGGACGCTATTGGCAGATGGCTGAGAAGCTACCCAACTTACTTTTCTCTTTCTCTCTCTTGCGCTTTCTCTGATCCTGACGTAGTGGGTGTGAGCAGGGGGGCTGTTTGCACACCTAGACGATACGGACGCTCGTCTAAAAATGCTGAAAGATTATCTTCACGTTGCTACTTTCTGTGCAGCTGATTAGTGAAGCGACATGCTGCACGGTGCTTCGCATACTTAAAAGCTCGAAGGGCACGTATTGATTTTTGCATGTTTGTTTTTCTCTCTCTCTCTCTCTCTCTCCCTGCTCCTGACGGAGGGGGTGTGAGCTGCCGCCTTCAACAGCTTTTTGCCGCGGTGCTTCGCATACTTAAAAGTTAAACAGCCCTATTGATTTATTTGCTTTCTATGTCTTTATGACAGTCTCTGCTCCTGACACACACTCCTTTGAAGAGGAAGATATGTTTGCATTCTTTTAATTGTGAGACAGAACTGTCATCTGTCTGGTCATGGAGCACAGTTTAAACTTTTGAAAAAGAGACAAATGTTTGTTTGCAGTGTTTGAATAACGTTCCTGTCTCTCTACAACCTCCTGTGTTTCTGCGCAAATCTGTGACCCAAGCATGACAATATAAAAATAACCATATAAACATATGGTTTCTACTTCGCGGATTTTCTTATTTCGCGGGTGGCTCTGGAATGCAACCCCCGCGATGGAGGAGGGATTACTGTACACAAAACCATTTTAAAGTCACTTCATTTTAGAGATCCCAGAGTACTGTAGGAAAAGGATCTCTCACTGAACATTTCAGAAAACAAGAGGAGGGCAGCCATGCACAGAACCCATCTGGTTTTATATGTTTCCGCCTTTGAAGGCAACACTCCTGGCTAGTGATTTTAGTCCTCTTCATGCGTCTCACACTTGTACCTCCTCTTTCTTTGTGTCATCAAATCCAAACTGAAGAATCACACTAAAACCAAAACGATCAATCAGATTCCTCAGAGGTACTGGACACACAGACCTCAATGTTTAATAATGTAGTAAATAACCGACCTAGATTAATTATATTTATATGCATTAAATTCAAGGGATTTGTAACACAAGAGCTGTCAACTAACGACTGAGCAAAAAGTACAGTATACTACTTACAACTGCTATTTCACCATGTAAAGTTCCCCTTTATTTTGTTTTTTCATCAGTTCATACCTAGGGGTCAGAATTACATTTTGGTTTTATATTAAATTGAATAATCTTTTGGATAAGGCTAAACAGGATTATACTTACTTAAAAGGAAATGCTGTGATTCAATCAGATGAACTCTAGGGAGTGTACTATATTATTTCTAATATAATTTATTTTATCCATCCATTATCCATCCCACTATATCCTGACTACAGGGTCACAGGGGTCTACTTGAGCCAATCTCAACCAACACAGGGCGCAAGGCAGGAAAAATCCCTGGGCAGGGCGCACACACACACACCCACACTATGGACAATTTAGAATCGGCAATTCACCTAACCTGCATGTACAGTATTTGGAATATGGGAGGAAACCCATGCAGACCTGGGGAGAACAGACAAACTCCACGCAGGGAGGACCTGGGATGCGAACCCAGGTCTCCTAACTGCGAGGCAGCATCGCTACCACTGCGCCACTGTGCCGCCTAATTTATTTTATGCTTAAAAATATTTAAAAAGCCTCAAAGTTTCACTAGTACTGTTTAGGAGGCATCCCATTGAGTGAGCTGGGTTTAAAAGATGATCAATATTTGAGAGTAAAACTCTTGGATTACCAGCATTATCATTTATAATTTTATAGAAATAGCCCTGCCTCTCAAGGCAGACTACATTTTTATATTCAGTTATTTTATCCTTCAGTATTTCATAGTGAACTATCAGTATAGTTTCTCTTTGTCTTTTCACCTTAGCTCCCCAGCCTTGCCTCTCTAAGAAGACAAGGAAAAACTCCTAAAAAACCCTTGTAGGGAAAAATGGAAGAAACCTTGGGAAAGGCAGTTCAAAGAGAGACCCCTTTCCAGGTAGGTTGGGCTTGCAGTTGGTGTCAAAAAAAGGGGGTAAATACAATACAATACACAGAACAGAACACAAGTAATCCTCAATACAATATAATAGAGCAATAGAAATCTTACAACTACGGAGCAGAATTCAACACTAGATGATATCACATAATATGGTTTGGATTTGTTCAGAGTCCTGGAGACCTTGGCCATCAAGCTACCTCCCCCTATTGGCTATTCCATAGTTGAGACATTGTTGGGCTGGCTAATCTAATGAAAGAACCCCTCTACCCGATGATTCCTGTGATTCTCCATCAGAGATGATTTTACTTTAGGCAGGCAAAATAACTTGGCAGGTGGGCAGTGGCACAAAGTGCCACATTTGAGTACCGAGAAGAGAAACAGAACAGGTAATGGTTAGCAACAAATTATAACTACCTTACTATTTATGTTTTAGTGCTAATGACTAACAACAGAGAGCTCTAGTCAGGATATGGTAAACTGAAGTAGTGAGTCTTCAGCTGGGATTTGAAAGCTGAGACAGAAGGGGCATCTCTTATAGTAGCAGGCAAACCATTCCACAGTTTAGGGGCCCTGTAACTAAAAGTTCAACCTCCCACTGTTATTTTTTTAATCCTTGGAATCATAAGCAGACTGGCATCTTGAGATCTTAATGTGCGCTCTGGTTTGGAAGTCATGATAAGTTCAGATACATAAGCCGGACCTTTGCCATTTAATGCTTTATATGTTAAAAGGAGGATTTTGAAATCTGCCCTAAACTTAACTGGGAGCCAGTGTAAGTATTTAAGAACTGGAGTTATGTGTTCGTATTTTCTTATTCTTGTAATAATTCTTGCAGCAGCATTTTGGATTAACTGGAAGCTGTATAAAGAACAATTTGAACATCCAGTGAACACATTACAGTAGTCAATCGTACTTGAAATGAATGCACAGATTAATTTCTCAGAATCCTGTTTATTTAGAAAGCAACTTAATTTTCCAACATTTTTAAGATGGAAGAAACATGATTTGGACAACTTTGTAATGTGCGCTTTAAATGACATGCTAGAGTCAAAGATAACTCCTAGGTTGCGTGCTGATTCAGTAAAATTAATGGTGATTCCAACCAAATTAAATGTTGACAAAATATTGTTGCGATCAACATCATTATCTGCAATAATTAACATCGCTGTTTTATCAGTGTTTAAAGACAAGTAGTTCTCATCCATCCACTCCTTTAATTTGCTAACACAACTATTTAAAGCTAACATTGGAGAAACTTCATTTGGTCTAAAAGAAAGGTATAACTGGGTGTCATCTGCGTACAAGTGAAAATTAACATTATGTTTTCTAATGATAGATCCCAATGGAAGCATGTAAAGTGAAAACAGTAAAGGTCCCAGTACTGAGTCCTGTGGGACGCCATATCTCAGTTCTGTGTATGATGATGGAGTACTGTCAGCACATTTCTGTACATACTGGAATCAATTTGATAAATAAGAAATAAACCAGGCAAGGATGGTGCCTGTAAGCCCAACATCACTTTCCAGCCTGTGCAGTAAGATAGAATGGTCAATGGTATCAAACACCATGCAAACTAATGATATGCAAAAATGGTCTGATATACCAACATCAGTGACCTGCCTCACAGTCAACTTTTAATCCTTTTGAAATCACTAAACACAGTGTGTGTTACCAAAAGAGTGCAGTAAACTAATTCATTCTCTTGCTTTTCGGTTACATTGGTTTTCCGTATTAAAATTAAAATCACCTGTCATAGTTAGTTATTATTATAGATACTAAGCCTGAGAATTTCTCAATAAAGGATGCAATATATTTGGGAGGTCTATAAATGGTCAATACAAGAGAGTAGGACAATCCTTGAATAACAATGGCAAGATACTCAAAAGATGTGAAAGTAACAAAACAGGTGTTTTTACTGTTTAATCAGCTTGAGTAAATAGTTGCTAAAATGCCACCTTCGTTGCCATGGCAAATCAAAAGAACAAAACTGTAATTCAAAGGTGCTGCTTCATTTAATGCTGCTGCACCATCTGAGCTGGGCCACGTTTCACTTAGTGTAAGAAAGTCAATTTTTCTGTCACTGATAAGATTGTTAATGTAAAAGTCTTGCTGGTTAATGCTCTAATATTTAGCAAAGCTACATTTAAGGTCTCAGAAAAGCAAAGCTGAATCAGGGTGTTACGGAAGCTGGAAGTGGTGATTAAGTTATCCGTGTTAATGCTGCTTTGAAAAGATTTTTTATTTAATGTATAATCTGTTGTTCTAGTGCTAATACAGTGCACATCTATAGGTAAAAGGGTAACTACATTTTTCGCATTGTTGCTGGTTTTGCCAGGTTTTTCAGTTAGACTATGTTTTGTCTCTTGCAGAAGCCTCTCAACCAGTTACAGTAGACAACTGTAGGATTCTTTCAGGGGACCAGAAATGATGATTCTCTCAGCCAGGGTCCTCTCCTTCATGGCTTGAAGTAATGCTGCAAATTCCACTTTTAGAACCTTTCTGTCTAGTGCCTAACTCTGTACAAGACTTATTACTTACCTAATCTAACCAAACTTATTTTGAATGTCAAAGATTTCAAATTAAATATTGGCAATGGTGCAAATTCATACATACACCAACCTTCCATCATTGTACCTCAAATTCTAATTGTTCACTCTGGTCAGTTCTTGCCAGCAAATAAACCCATTCCTTATTTTTCCCCATGATCACTCCCAATCTACATTCAACTACATTGTTTATTACCCAGTCACTTGCATTGTCAATTACAAATGTCTGTATTGTGTCTGCCTTTCTTTTGGACCTTAGAACTGTCCTGACAGTAATACTGTATGCTCTGTACTACCAATTGAAAGTTCAATACATCTCTTCTGCATAATGTTATATCTTCTTCAAACTGGATAAATATATTCCTGTGAACACATAGCAGATAAAATCCACTGCCTCCTTCATGTCATTGACATATGTCCAAACATTATCATTACTAGCTACCCTTATACAATCCAATCCAGAGATAGTGTTTAATGGTAGGCAGAGCCGGTTCAGAATTTTTGCTTCTGTAGGCAAAGTTGTAAATGGTGCCCCACCACCCACTTTGCTTTGAGAGGATCATCACTGCCAGACCTGTACATTGAGACCTGGAGACAACAGCATAGTATTTAGGACCTTGAATTCACAATTTGAGAATGTCGAGTTATAGCAAAGTCTGTTTACAAAACTGTCTCAGAAAAATATTTTCTTGAGGACTGCCATTTCAGAAAATAAGTAGGTATCAAGCTGTATTATTAGTATTTATTTATTGATTTTAACGTTTCTCTAAAGAAAGTTATGAAAGAAACACTTAAGTTATTAAGTTATTACTAAAACTATGGTTTAATTTCTATAATTGCCCTATAAATGTGTGCCTTTTCATGATGGTGACATTCCACATATAATTTTTTTTTGTTTTTACTGGGACATTACCATAACATCCATCCACCCATTCATTGTCCAACCCGCTGAATCCGAACCCAGGGTCATGGGGGTCTGCTGGAGCCAATCCCAGCCAACACAGGGCACAAGGCAGGAACCAATCCCGGGCAGGGTGCCAACCCACAGCAGTTACCATAACATATACATATCATTTAAATTGATAAAATAAATTGAAAACTTAGCATAATGACAACATTCAGTGAAATTGACAATATAATAATTATCTTTAAATAGAAATCTTTACTTATAATTCCTAGTTTACCATATGCAAATAATTCAATCTACCTTTCCAAAAAAACACTGTTTTAGCGTGCCCAGAGTGAATCTCATAAATGGTGGAGAGCAACAGAGAATGATATTTGCTAAGTTTTAAGACAAGTTTTAATGTATGTTTAATTGAGAGACGATCATAGTTTGGGTTAAATCAGCTGTTAGCAATTTAATTAAGAGCTACAGTCCTGTTTCTGTTTTGATCATTTAATTTTATATTGCCACATCTGTCTCTCTATGCTACAGTCTGAGGATTATTAATATTGGCATCATCGTCATTGTTGTTTGTGTTATTGTTGAACTGTGTAGGATGTCAGACATTAAGACCAAACATTGCTAGTATGCGAAAATAATATAAAACAATATCATCAGACATTTGCTTTGAGTCCAAGTGTTCGTAGGTCTGAATTGTTTAAAAAAATGTTGTGTTACCCAGGGCTGTTTTCTTATTAAAGAAGTTCAGTACTGTACTGCTAATGTCTGTTGGTATTTTGCACTGTAGTTCTGAATTCCTATTTTTCATATTAGCCACTTTTCTAAAACCGCTCACAAGGATTATTATTGTCATTATCTATTATTTTAGAATAGTAGTCTGAACGGGCTTTAAACAGAGCTTTTTTATATTTTTAACATTCTCTGTCCAAGCAATTCAAAAGACCTGAAGCTTTATTGCTCTCTATTGACAGTTTTAGGTCTGGACTTATTTACAGATCTGGGATTTACACTCCTACACACTGATGGATTAGCTGTTCTCACTGTCTGGTCACCAAGGCTTCAGCAATGGCTAGTTCTTTTCACAGGTTTGAATTGTCTCTCAGCTTTTAACACTAGAATTACCAGAGCCAACGAAAAAACTCGTAAATCCAGCCCACCTTAAATCCCTTCGCACATCTCCGTCAGCGTCTTGTGTCTTCTAAATGTGTCGATAAGCCCAAGCAGCAAGCAGCCTGCTATACCATCACCCTCACTGCCTCAGAACCAGCAAGAAATTCTCCCAGTTCCTGCCTTGATTGATTATCTGGGAGTGAGCTACCCAGAATTGTAAGGGGAAATAATTTGATGTGTGTTTTGTGTCTACAACAATCTATGTAAACACATTGTTAAAACAGAAACGTTTTTCATGTTTTAGTAATAAATGACAAAATGTAGACATGAACTGTATAATGTGTGAAGGCTGATGGCCAAATATCAAATGAACACTTTCACAAAAGGTGCAAGTACAATTTGACAGCTTCTGTGGTGCTGTGGTTAGAACTGACGTTTTCAAATAATATTGCATTAGTGCAACAATGTTTTCTGATTGGTACTATTCAGGTCATAAAATGACTTCTTCAAAATGTCACATATATTTGTCACTTTTTTTTTTTCTCGGTGCTGCGCTGACATCATGCACCAGAAGGCAAGAGCTTATTCAGTGCGAGCAGAAGCACGTAGGTGGCTGGTTGCTTGTGCTATAACACGCTTGACTTGGCGGTGATCATCGCACATGTACTGTACAATGCATGCACTTGGGCCACTGAGAAAAGAAGAGTTTTCATGGCTCACCTTGCAGAGGAACTTCATCGTTGCTTCTTACAAGAAAAGGTGATGGATAAAGCAAAACAGGATGCAACATCGACAAGCTTCTGTTCCTAGACTGCCACTCCCCCCAGCCCCTTCAGTGTAATAGGAACCACAGCACAGAGAGAAGTGTGTACATTGCAACAGGTACACATGTCATAAATGTGGAAAGGACCGTCCTTGCGTGTGTGTGAACTGTTAACATTTGAATCTGATGATTGCATATAGCGCGGAACTGACCTCTCTGTGCTATTCTTTACTCTGCATGTCCTGGAGTACAAAAGAAACAGTACCGTGCACCAAAATGAGGAGACTGCATGGGCAAGATCAAAAAAAAAAAAAAATGGGTCACTGATTACAAGCGCAAGAAGGCGTGCAAATGAATATGGATAATATGAATAATGTTGCATCAGTGCCACAATGTTTTCTGGAATGTACTATACAGGTCATAAAATGAGTTATTCCAAATATCACATATACCAATGTCTCTGTTTTTTTGTAAGTGCGGCTTTGACATCATGGACCATAAGGTGCATACTAATTTAGCGTGAGCAGGAACACTCAATAAAACTGAATAAAAAAGAATTCAACCGACGGTGAGATATGAAGAAGGCAGGTTCACCAGCGTTTCTGTGTCATCTTTTATCCCTCCAGATTAGAGAATTTCCAGTTCCATTGTCTCAAAACACCATTCATATATACAGTTATTCCCAGTTTCAGATAAAAAGTAACCACGTGTCATCTGGGGCGGGGGGTGGGTGTTGTATCGTGATCGCAACTGAGAGAATAAAAGTGAAGAAAAAAAACGCCAACTTTTCCAAGTACTACACATTTACACCGGCTGTTATACACACAAATCAAATGTATGTTTTTATTGTATAATATTAACAATAAGAGCAGCTCACTACTCAAAGCGGTAAATTTGCAGGGGAGCTGGTTTCAAACTCACGACCTCTAGATTATAAGTTGGCAGATGTAACCGCTGCACCACGGAAGTTGTCGTATTGTACTTGCACCTTTTATGAAAGTGTTTATTTGATATTTGGCCATCAGCCTTCACACATTATCCAGTTCATGTCTACATTTTGTTATTTATTACTAAATCATGAAAAACATTTCTGTTTTAATGATGTGTTTACATTGATTGTTATAGACACAAAACAAACATCAAATTATTTCCCCTTACAATTCTGGGTAGCTCACTCCCAGATAATCAATTAAGGCAGGAACTGGGAGAACTTCTTGCCCGTTCTGAGGCGGTGGGGGTATTTGGTATAGCAGGCTGCTTGCTGCTTGGGCTTACCGACACATTTAGAAGACAAAAGACTCTGCCGAAGAGGTGTAAAGGGATTTAAGGTGAGCCGGATTTACGAGTTTTTTCGTTGGCTCTGGTAATTCTAGTGTTAATCAGCAGCCACTGCTTGACCCTTCCTTACATCCCATGCACCTTCAGGAGGTTGTGGCTGACCTCTTTATTGATCTCAGGGCTGTGAGCAAAGCAGTAATACCAAGTAAATAACCCCTGCCAGTCCCATAAGAGCTCACCTCCCAGTTCCATGGTATTTTCCAAATTGGACTTTCACTAGGGGTTCCTACAGATTCCCCTTTGCCCTAAAAGCAGGGATTTTACCACCTTTTGCACTCACAATGGGGTGTTTTGTTATACTAGGATACCATTTAAGGTAGAGTGGTGGCTCTGAGGCTAAAGATCTGCGCTGGAATCTGGAAGGTTGCCAGTTCAATTCCCATTACTACCAGAAGAGATCCTAAATATTTTTTAAGACTTGAGACACAGGCCGTTGTACTGGATGCAGATGAGGTTCTCTGTTCCTACCTCTTTTCTTGTCTTTTACTTCCAGCTAATATCAGCTCCGACAACCTTTTTGATTTCTCTTGTTCACAATCTCCCCACTGGAACCCCTTGTCCACCCTGTGTACTATTTTGCATAAAACCGATTGCAAACATTTTCCGTTATACTAAACATGGAGGAGTGACCTGCCATCCTCGACCACTTCATCTTGGAGCACTTTTTTTAAAATGATCTCCCTTTACTCTAAAATCCCTAATCATCAACATACCAAATTTAGTTTTATACACAGCGTGTATATTAACACTGGAATTACCAGAGCCTACGAAAAAACTCGCAGATCCGTCCCACCTTAAATCGCTTCGCACCTCTCCATCAGCGTCTTTTGTCCTGTAAATGTGTCAATAAGCAGCAAGCAGCCTGCTATCACATCCTCCACTGCCGCACAGTTTTCTCAGCTCAAGTCTGTTTACTTGCATGTTAGTTGCTTGGAGTTGTATAGAGTGAGAAGTCAAGCAAAATGACACCTTTTATAAATACTATATCGTTATTTGGAACACATGCATTTCATGTGTGTTCCGTGTCTACAACAATCTATGTACAGTAAACACATCGTTAAAATGTTTTTCATCTTTTAGTAATAATTGATAAAATGTAGACATGAAGTGTATAATGTGTTAAGCCTGAATTCCAAATACCACATAAACACTTTCACAAAAGGTACAAATATAACAGAACAAATGAGCTTCTATTCAAGAATATAACTGAAGAAAAAGAACCTGCGTTAGGGTGTGACATTGACACGCATTTGCTACGACCGCTTCAGTGGCGCAATGGTATCCACTGTTGACTGGTAATCAAAACTTCACAGGTTCAATCCTGGACGAGTCCGTTTTGAGAAGTGAGCTGCTCTTATTCTTACTATTTTAGAATAAAAACATACATTTGATTTCAGTCTGTAACAGCTGGTGTAAATGTATGATACTTGTAAAGGTTAGCTTTGATTGTTTTATTCTCTCAGTCGCGTTCATGATCCCAACCCACCCTCCCCCCCTCCATCTGACACTGCTGTTTTCACATAAAGACGCGCTATAACAGAGGTGAACTCAGATCATGACAACGGTTCTACATCAGAGCAAGAATGCACGTCACACTTTTGCCATCGCTGTACTTTGTATATGTACACGGGAAGCTCTGCAGTCTACTTGTGACTTTACGCTGTAGGAAGTAAGTAAATAAATAAAGGTAAATAAGCAAATAACATTTAATCAGGCTTTTATATACAAAGTACAGTGACGGCAGCTTCCACCTTCAGCTATAGACTCTCCACTCTAGTGTTTAGATCTGTTCTGTTTTAGTGATGTGTTTACTGTACATAGATTGTTGTAGACACGGAACACACATGAAATGCATGTGTTCCAAATAACGATATAGTATTTATAAAAGGTGTAATTTTGCTTGACTTCTCACTCTATACAGCCCCAAGCAACTGACACACAGGTAAACAGACTTGAGCTGAGAAAACTGTGCGGCAGTGGGGGATGTGACAGCAGGCTGCTTGCTGCTTATCGACACATTTACAGGACAAAAGACGCTGATGGAGAGGTGTGAAACGATTTAAGGTGGGACAAATCTACAAGTTTTTTTGTAGGCTCTGGTAATTCTAGTGTTAAACTCCTTTGAAGCATTATGATGAGGTTATGGCCACTGATCTCTGCTTCCACATTTGCTCTCTATAACTCTCACCTACCTCTTTCTTCTGGTCTTTTGACTCTGACTGTTTCCTTGATCCTCTCTGTAGATACTCCTTTCTTACTCTTATGTTTTTTCTTTTCCTGGACCTCTATGCTCTTTGTTTCACCTCCATACAAGGAATGCTTTTCTCCCCAGACACCATTGCAGGGCTGCTGGCACTGTACTCTTCTGGGAAATTCTCTGGTTCTTTATCTGTTCAAATGTTTTGAAGTCAATCTTTTTATAAATATTTCTACAATCTACTTCTTCCTGAACTCTCTAAAATTTTGGTCAATGTCTCATCCAAGCCATTGTGGGCTAAGGTTGAAACCTCTTTAGAAAAGGGGTCCGTTAGGTCACCTAAACAAGTTGATTAGAATAACAATGTTTTTGAGAAGTATGTCGAATTCTGGATACATTTAAGACAAGTACTCTGGAAAAATATGCAAATGTAAAGCAAATATTAAAAAGAAGGATTATCTTTTAGAATGCAAATGGTTAAGCTCAGATAAACTAACCATCTAATTGTAAGAAGATGTAAAATAGGGGCTTTTGGGGACTTCATTGTTTAACTTGTATTATGCTCTAATTTTCGACTGATATAACATGGTAGATATAGCCATCAAGCCATGATGCAGACGATATACAGCTTTTGCGAGAGACATAAGACATACAACTTGTAAAGTAGAGAGAGAAGAAAGAGTGGGAGTAGGCCATTATGAAGACACACTGAAACAAGAGGATAAAAGTACAGCGTCACCTACAAAATGAAAATAATGCACCCAAAAGGAGAAGAGGGGAAATGCTGCGCCATTTCTTTTACTGCTGCACATACTTTTAAAGAATACAGTAGCTTATTTGGATTAAGAAGAATGGACATTTTAATTTACACAGATCTCCCTCTCTTAACTATATGGACATTACAATGTAATGATTAAGTAATTAATGTAATAATTAAGTAATTAATGTAATAATTAAGTAATTAATGTAATTAATTAAGTAATTAATGTAAGTAAGTAATTAATGATTACATTAAAGATTGAATATTATCTCACTGAAACTTGCCTTGTTTATTGATATTATCTGCCTCAATGTGTTTGTTCAGAAGTGAATCATATACCTTTAGTGTAATTCGCTCAATGTACAGCTCTTTCAGAGGAGGCGATTTGGATGCTGAAGGAAATAGGCATTCTAGCAGGAAGTTCTCTGGGCCTCTTTTAGATTATTTGTGCAGCCTGTTCAGGGGTAATGATGTGTAAACTGAAGGATATAGGAATCCCTCTGGCACTTACTAAGGTATTGAGATCCAAAATGGTACTTATTAAGCTATTGTACTAAGCCAGCCTTGGCCATTGTTGACATATTGAAGCTGAGGTATCCAACCTCGGCCATTGCTATCTGTGATGAGAACTGAGTAATAAATGAATGTTAAATGGGTAGGTATTGTGGGGTGTACACCTACTGTAAATCAAGGCTAATAAGTTAGAATTCCCTATTTTCCAAATTTAGCTTAGACATAACAATGCAGTATGATAAATCGAGTCCTGGATCAATTTACAAGTAAAGATTTGTATAAATTTTTATAGCTGATAATACCTATCGAGGTAAAAGTCACTTACCTGTTGTTTTAGCAGTCCATTTAGGGATAAGGTGGTGACAGGGCAATATTGACCAGTGCCTGGGTTCGGGGCCACTCAGTCTTTTGTAGGTCTACTGAGAGCATGTTTGCAGATTAAAAATTCCCCAACAACAGCCATGAATTCAAAGCTGCTGCAGGAGAAAAATAGCAGCATGTTAAGTTTCAGGAGGAAAAAGCAGAATCGAGCAGCGCACAGAGTTTAACAGGTTGCTGGTAAAAACACACAGGTAGAGAAATAGGTTGGAAGGACAAAGTAAAAGCAAAGTGAAAGTTCACAGCAAAAGTCACCACTGAGGTGAAGAAGCAGACAGCACAGTGTGTTGCAAATTCATCAATGCACTGAGAGGTTAAAGTTGGATATAGAGAGGACTACACCTGAACAGATGATGACATGTGGTGTACGTCCAAATTTAGCTTGTTATTGGAGAACCGTGGAGAGAGTGGGGATTGGCTAGCCAAAAGAGTTAGTAGTATAAAATTTTAGCCATCTTTTGATCAGTCTTTGAGTTTGCAGACATTTCTGTACTGCTAAGTTGTAGAAGAAGAGAGAAGAGTGTTAAGAGTTTGTATATTTTTGCTTTAACATCTTTAATTCAAACTATATCTATATATATTTTGAGTGGAAGTAAACCGTAGTTGTGTTTATGCTTAACAATATTTGTTAATGTTCATCCATGTTATCTGAAAATAATGCCTTTTCTTCATCAAATTTGTTAAGCGGAAATGCCGGGGAGGGTGTTTGCACATATTCAACAAGTTGGGGGGCTGGGTTTCTCCCAGCAGTTTCCCATGTCAAAGATCAGGGTTAAAGTCCCAGAAAACTCCCTCAACAATGCTACCGCAGAAAAATACTTTTAGGATAATTACATAAAATTTGCCTAAAGTCAGGTGTGGCAAGAAAGTGTCAAGGGCATAATAGCTACGGAAAATAACTCAGTAGTTGCTACCTTCAGGTGATACTATAAGCATGTGTTTATTTTGTTTCAGGGTTAATCCAGACACATTCAGCAATTTATTTTTTTTTTTTAATTTCCACATTCCTGCCTGATAATTTTCCTGGCCACAGATTAGTAATGTGTGAAATGTTGCCATTTACTGTTTTACCTATTTTTCCTATACTCTTTACACATAACTGGAAGAATAATAAATACAGTATCTGAACATCATTATTTGCACAACTGATGTATTGTGAGCAGGAGTGCTAATTCTGAAGGACACTGAAATTTTAGAGAAGGAATGGAAAATATATCTGTTGGGAAATGTCAAAAAACTACTCAAGAAACTGAGCTAAATTAAATGTTAACACAAATTGGCATAGCCCAATATGCTGGATAAGAACAGAAAGTCTGAAAAACAAAGCAAAAAAAGTCCTGACATCGTAATTAGTCTTTACCTAGAAAACTCTTTAGATCTGCAAATAATTTATCCAGAAACTTAAATAATCTCATTACCATGTCACCATTTTGCACTGTTGTCAATCGCATGACTAGCAATGGACATTTTAGCCAGTAACAAATATGAACATCACCAGCAAGATGATTTACAATAATAACAACACAAATAATAATAATTCAAAACTCAAAAACAATACATCCAAAATGTTTCTTAGGTAAAATAAACATGAATTACAACATTAGACATTAGAACCCAAGATGGAGTAAGACAGCCTATGAATCTAAACAGAATTTTTGGTATATCAGAAATTATTTCCTGGTGCCCTTTACAATTTCCTCACAGCCTTTTTGGAATTTGAATGCTTTTAAAGTATCAGATCCAGAATGTTTTGGGCACAATGTATTTTTTTCTAATTGTGGATTACTCTACATCCTGTATATTTATGCTGCTCAGTGACTACACATACAGCGTGATATTTATTTATGTACCTAATTTAGATGAGGTCAATAATTCTTGTTGGTCGAAATATTCATGAATGGAAAATTTACTGTCCAGATCTGTGTGGTATATCATTACAAATGCTGCTTGAATTCTCTGTGTCTTTCTGGAACACAAATTGATCTCAGCTTCCATTGTTGTATTGCTGATTCAAAAATGTATCCTCCTTTGAAACCCTAGAAAAATCTGTTTACTAGCCATAAAAAATGAATGGAGTCAAAGTATGCAAACTTGCTAGTTCCTGGCACTGCTAATTCAGGTATCAAAGCATCTCAGACAGTACATTACTGGGGGTTAACTTTGATTTCACTGTATTCTTTGAAACTCACATCACTGGCTTTTGTTAAAGGTTGACTTAAACATTAACTATTTATTGCTTGATTACACTCTGTTCCAAAAGGATATGTAGTAGCAAAACAATCTAACAAGGTCATTAGATGGAAATTTGTTAAAAATATCTTTTCCTATTATTTTTTTTCTCCATATATATTTGAATTATTATCTCCCCTATGTATTATCTCTACAATATGTATTACCCCTCGGCCACCTTGAGAGACTACATTATGTGGTGATTACAATACCCAAGATTTTTACAGTTTGTTAACTCTTTTTTTATTCTGCAGATTAAGATATCAGGTTGCTCTTTTGTCATGGCATTGTTCTGTCATTAGGACAGGGTCATTTTAATACATAAGTATGTTTTCCAAAGTCCTGCTTAATCTTCACATTTACTCTGTCATTCTTTTTATTATCATGGTGTTCTCTTGAAAAGCTAAATAAGTGCTGTCAATCACAGATGTTAGGTCATTTGAAAGACTGACTATTAGTTATTGCTTTGAATACTTAATCCGCATACTCAATGAATGCTATGGCTAAAAAATGAGATACCTGGACTGTGCTGATAAAATTGGCATTCCAATATCCTGCCCCTTTCTTAACAACATATTTAATAAATGATTTAAATGATTTCTGGTTTAAATTCCAACCTGAGAGTGTTCTTACCATGATGAAAAAAAGTAAAGGCAAGGAAGAGCAAGAGGAAGAAACAGGACACATAAACAAAAAAGTAGTGCAAGAGTCAAAACTAGAGAGACAAACTAAAGTATAACAAAACCCAGAAAAGAAAACAAATAACCTAGTAAGACATTCCATAAACACTTGGACAATGGGCAATCCGTGACAGCATCTTTTTATATAGCACATTTTCATACATGGAAGTAGTTTAAATAGCGTAACAATAATAATGATTACGCTGAGTTACAAAAGGCAGAAAAAGTAAAGAACAATTACTTATAACAGTAGAGAAACAGATTGTCTAGCTTAATAATAAAATGTATGGTCAGATGTTCAAGGAGGAAAGGAAAATAAAAACTCCAGTTGGCAGAATGTTAGAGAAGGCCAAAAGATGACCCAGACTTCCACAGGCATTTTACATCCATGAATACATCACCAATAACAGTATAGTGTTGTGGAGCTTTCTTCATCTTCCCAGCATCTCAGCTGGCCACAGCATACTTAGACCAGGGTAAAGTGACACAATAGCACCACCATTTACCAGATAAAAAAAATCTAAACACATAAAATTACTGATTAGTGACCAGCCTATACAGTAGAACCACACATAGAATTGTATTTTTGAAAAGAACTAATCCTCCTTCCCTCAGTATTAAGGAATTCTAGTGATAATAGTAATTTCATAAATATTCAAGTGGAAGCCAGATTAAAGTGTTGCATTTTTAGTAGCTTTCTGAAGTGTTCAAATGTACTGGCACAGCATATCTCTAATGGTAAAGTATTCCAGAGTTTTCGCGCATAGAAACTGAGTGGTGTCTCACTGGTTCTTTTTACGTTTCATTGTTAGTCAGTGTTAGATGATCTATGATTACGATTACTAATGTAGGGGTCTAAACATACCAAAATATAAAAAGGTACTAGATTTTTAGAGCCTAATATGCAATTTAAAGCCTTTTAAAATTGGTCATCTTCAATAAATAATTCTGTGTATTGTTTACAGAGTGCTGGTAGTTCACTTTATATTTTGAAATGATTGGAGCCTAACATAGATTGAGAATAATAAGGGGCCCAAAATAGATCCATTGTTGCAAACCATGCATAATATCTTAGTTCTCTGACGTATATCACCACAATTGACACAGAATTTTCTTTCTATAAGAGTAAAACCAACTCAAGCCACAGTGAGAAAAGCCAACCCACTGTCTAAGGTTGTCAGTAGGAAAGAAGTGATCAACGGTATCAAATATTGTGCTCTATCTAATAGAACAAGTACTAATATATTATTTGAATCAGTATTAAGCTGCAAGTCATTAACTGCTTTAACCAAAACCGTTTCTGTACTATGATGAGGTCTGAAACCTAAACTAATAATATCCAGAATAGATTTTTTTTCAAGTAGTATTTTAATTGTTGAAAACAATTTTATTCTAGAATTTGACTTTAAAAAGACAGGTTTTTTAATAGTCGTTTAACTGCAGCAGTTTTTAGAGATATTTGACTTCACTGAACAATTGATATCAAATACACTGCTGATTAGCAAATGAGAGAGATCTTTAAAAAAGCCTGTTAGGACTGGGATCAAGGACACATGGATGGTGTTAAGTTTACCTTAGTAATTATTGTATGAAGATCGGTTAGGCTTATTTTGGTAAATGAATTTAATTGACAATATTTACTGTTTGAGGTTCAGCTAGGTTTGTGAGCAACAAAAGCCTCACATTTAGCTATGATTGTTTAAACATCCTTTCCACAGGACGATTTGGGTATAACTGTTGAATTTAAGAATCTTCTTTATATTTTGCAGAAATAGCAGAAACAGGACCATCTCTTAGACTGAACTAAAAGATTATATTTGTTAAAGTCAGCCATTAGTATTTCCTAGTGGGTTGCTAAGTTAGATTTTCTCTATTTACACTCAGCCTTAAAATATTCTTTTATGTTTCCGAAACTTCTTCTGTCTAACATCTGTGATTGATTTTTAACAAGTTTTTTCGAGGCTACATTTCTGGCACTGTCTTTAGTTTTGTATAAAGTTGTGGACCTTAGTATTTACATTGTTGGTTGTACTACAACAACAACAACAACAACATTTATTTATATAGCACATTTTCATACAAAAAGTAGCTCAAAGTGCTTTACATAATGAAGAAAAGAAAAATAAAAGACAAAATAAGAAATTAAAATAAGACAATATTAATTAACATAGAAAAGAGTAAGGTCCGATGGCCAGGGGGGACAGAAAAAACAAAAAAAAAAACTCCAGACGGCTGGAGAAAAAAATAAAATCTGTAGGGGTTCCAGGCCACGAGGTCGCCCAGTCCCCTCTGGGCATTCTACCTAACATAAATGAAATAGTCCTCTTTGTTTTTAGGGTTCTCATGGAAGGACTTGATGATGATGGCCATGCAGACTTCTGGCTTTTAATCCATCACTGTTGGAACATTACGATGCTTTCAGTAGATGGTGCCATCACCAAAAAGACACCGGAAAAGGAAACAGAAGAGAGAGTAGGGGTTAGTACAGATTTTAGAGCCACCATGAATAGTCATTATAATGAATTGGATATACAGAGTCTTAGGATTAAATTACAGTGAAGTTATGTGAAGGCCATGTTAAAATAATGTGTTTTCAGCAGTTTTTTTAAAGTGCTCCACTGTATTAGCCTGGCGAATTCCAATTGGCAGGCTATTCCAGATTTTAGGTGCATAACAGCAGAAGGCTGCCTCACCACTTCTTTTAAGTTTTGCTCTTGGAATTCTAAGGAGACACTCATTTGAGGATCTGAGGTTACGATTTGGAATATAAGATGTCAGACATTCCGATATATAAGATGGGGGGAGATTATTTAAGGCTTTATAAACCATAAGCAGAATTTTAAAATCAATCCTGAATGACACAGGCAACCAGTGTAGTGACATCAAAGCTGGAGAAATGTGCTCGGATTTTCTTTTCCTGGTTAGGATTCTAGCAGCTGCATTCTGCACTAGTTGCAAACGATTTATGTCTTTTTTGGGTATTCCTGAGAGGATTGCGTTACAGTAATCTAGCCGACTGAAAACAAACGCGTGAACTAATTTCTCAGCATCTTTCAATGATATAAGAGGCCTAACTTTTGCTATGTTTCTTAAGTGAAAAAATGCTGTCCTAGTTATCTGATTAATATGCGATTTAAAATTCAGATTACAGTCAACAGTTACCCCTAAGCTTTTTACCTCCGTCTTGACTTTTAATCCTAATTCATCCAGTTTATTTCTAATAGCCTCATTGTATCTGTTATTACCAATCACTAAGATTTCAGTTTTCTCTTTATTTAGCTTGAGAAAGTTACTATTCATCCATTCTGAAATACACATCAGACATTGTGTTAGTGAATCAAGAGAATCGGGGTCATCAGGTGCTATTGATAAATACAGCTGTGTGTCATCAGCATAGCTGTGGTAGCTCACATTGTGCCCTGAGATAATCTGACATAACGGAAGCATGTAGATTGAGAAAAGCAGCGGACCCAGGATAGAGCCTTGTGGAACACCATATAGGATATCATGTGTCTTTGAGTTGTAATTACCACAACTAACAAAGAATTTTCTCCCTGCCAGGTAGGATTCAAACCAATTTAAGACACTGCCAGAGAGGCCCACCCATTGACTAAGGCGATTTCTAAGAATATTATGATCAGTGGTGTCAAATGCGGCACTCAGATCTAAGAGGATGAGAACAGATAAATGGCCTCTGTCTGCATTTACCCGCAAGTCATTTACTACTTTAACGAGTGCAGTTTCTGTGCTGTGATTTGTTCTAAAACCTGACTGAAATTTATCAAGAATAGCATGTTTATTGAGGTGATCATTTAACTGCATAATGACTGCCTTCTCTAGAAATTTGCTTAAGAAAGGCAGGTTGGAGATGGGTCTAAAATTTTCAAGAGCAGAGGGGTCGAGATTATTTTTCTTAAGTAGGGGTTTAACTACAGCAGTCTTAAGACAGTCTGGGAAGTCCCCCGTATCTAATGATGAATTTACTATGTCAAAAACATTATCAATTAGTACGCTCGATACTTCTTTGAAAAACTTTGTTGGTATTGGGTCAAGGACGCAGGTGCAGGGTTTCAGTTGAGAAATTATTTTATGTAAATCAGGTAAATCTATCCTAGTGAAGAGTTTAATTTGTTTATAACGGAATGCTGGGGTTTAGGAGGATCCTTAGTGTTGGGGAGATATACTATGTTATTTCTAATATCATTAATTTTTTGATTGAAAAATACAGCAATAGCCTCACAGGTTTTACTGGAAGTACTTAGGAGGTATTCCTTTGAGTTACCTGGGTTTAGCAGACGATCAATCATCGAGAATAAGACTCTGGGATTACTAGCATTGTTATTTATAATCTTAGAGAAATAGCAGCGCCTCTCAAGACGGACTGTGTTATTGTATTCTGTTATTTTAACTCTTAATATTTCATAGTCAATAGTTAGTTTAGTTTTCGTTCCATTTACGCTCAGCTCTACGGCATGTTTTCTTTAAATCAGACACTCTTTGGGTCTTCCATGGTATAACAATGCTAGAAGATTTTTTAACTGTCTTTACAGGTGCAACTATGTCAACAGCAGCTCTCACTTTAGTATTAAATCTTTCCGCCTTATTATTTACATTATCCTCGCTATTATAGTTGGCACTATAAACGGACTGATTGCTTAGAATGTTTGTAAGTTTTAAAGCTGCTGATGAGTTAAAGAAGCGTTTTTAAACAATATGCTTCTCATGACTGTTTTCTATCATTATTTCTGTATTAAAAAGTAGAAGAAAATAGTCTGATAGACCAATATTAATGACCTGCTTTACATCAACTTTTAGTCCTTTAGTAATCACTAAGTCTAACGTATGACCTGCTTTATGTGTAGGCTGATTAATGTGTCAAATCAAAAGAGTCCAGGAGGTTCATAAATTCTTTTACTTTTTGGTCACACTGATTATCTATATGAAAATTAAAGTCGCCGACTATTAAAATGTGTCATAGTTCGTAATTAAAATTGACATTAAGTCAGAGAATTCCTGAAAGAAAGATGCATTGAATTTAGGAGGTCTATACACGGATAATACTAGAACGTGAGAATCTCCATGAATAACAACGGCAAGATACTCAAAGGACTTGAATTTACCAAAACTGACATCTTTACATTTTAACCGGCTTGAGTAAATGTTTGCTAAGCCACCGCCTTTCTTTCCTTGGCAATCTGCATGAGTAAAACTGTAATCCGGAGGCGCAGATTTGATTAAAACAGCTGCGTCATCTGAGCTAAGCCACGTTTCACTTAGTGCAATAAAATCTATTTTTCTATCACTAATAAGATTGTTGATAAAAAACATCTTATTAGTTAAAGCTCTAACATTTAATAGTGACATATTTAATGTTTCGGAGGGGCAGAGATGAATACTATGTGCGTTATTGATATTTGGAACAGGAACTAAGTTATCTTTATTAGCGCCGCTCTGTGTGTATTTTTTGTTTAATCTGTAGTCTGTTTTTATAGTTTTAATACATTGTTCATATAAAGTAGTAATTTTAATTAAATTATTGGTGTTTATGCCGTATTGCCTAGATTTTCTACGTGCATTGAGATTGGTTATTATAGTATTAATGTTGTGCACTTTTACGGAAGATTTTATTAAACAATTATCATGTCCTAGCAGAGCAGTACCATTTCGGAAAGGGTTAAGAGTAGAGACAGATAATCAAGATAAACGAATTACCTTAAATATGTTTTCAGAGAGGACCCGGGCGCCGAAACTGTTCGGATGCAGGCCATCTCGCTTGAAGAAACACGGTCTTTCCCAAAAGAGGTCCCAGTTGTTGATGAATCTGATGTCTTGATTCTTGCAGAAGCCCTGCAGCCAGTTGTTTAATCCTAGCAGACGACTGTAGTACTCGTTTGATCGTCTGACGAGAGGTAGTGGACCCGAAATGAAGATCTTTGCCGATGGCGTCCTCTCCTTCGTGTCTTTAATTAGTGCTGCGAAGTCAGCCTTGAGGATTTCCGCCTGTCGGTGCCTTATGTCATTTACGCCGGCATGCAAAGCAATCGCTCCAACTGCCTTATTCTTGTGCTTCTCGTAGATTGCCGGCACACGTCTCATCACCTTATCGGACACAAGCAACGGGAAAACAAGAAACAAACGATTTTCGATTAGGGCATGCAATATTGAGGTTTCTAACAATAGAATCACCTACCACTATTACATCACCAGGGGCTGAAGGCAAACTGGGGACGCGGAGAGGGTCGAACCAGTTCTGAGTCGAGATGCTCACCTGTGCCGATGGAGGTGTTCTGGCCTTGAACCCCCGCCTGCATAGCTGAAATACGCCGAGGTCTTCATCTGTGTCACTCCTAAGAGGCGTGGGGGTGAAGTTCACTTGAGTGGCACAACGCGGGGTTGATGTTATGCCAATTACAGATGGCGAGGTCAGTTTATCCAGCAGCCGAGCCTTCAGATCCCTAAGGTATCTTCGTCTGGACAGGAGTTTCTGAATCTGTTCGTTGAGTGCCTGGAGTTCTTCTACAACGACGGCAACACGATTCATCTCACTGTTGGCCATTGTCTGCTTCTGCTTCCACTTCGTGCCCTAGAAAGAATGAGAGAGAGAGATTGGTTAGCGAGGCGCGTTACGTTACCAATATATACTAGAGTACTAGAGTGTTGTACCATTATGGGTGTAGTAAGAAGTCGAGCAAAGATAAAGGGGCCTGAATTGCCTCGAAAGCTTGCATATTGTAATCTTTTAGTGAGCCAATAAAAGGTGTCATTTTGCTTGACTTTTCACTACAATATACAGTATACTACAGACAGACTGATTACTTATAATATTAGAAAAAAACAGGCAGCTGTGGCACCAAAAAAGCCAATTATGTGTTTCTTTTTAGTACTAGTAAATGGCATTGTTACATTAAAGAAAGTACAGTTATGATCAGATAAAGATGATCAGATAAAATCAAATCAAGTCTAAACCCACATGAAATGTCTGGCTCTGATGTGTGGCTCTTCTTACGTGTTGATTGGATGATATGTTGAGTAAGGTCAAAAGCTTTTTAAAGATCCATAAATTCTGTATCTTTCAGATAACAGTGATTATATACTGTACATAAAAGTTTAAATCACTTACTGTTTGGAAATTGTCATAAGTACTTATTATATTAGACCAGGGGTGCCCACACTTTTTTGGCTTGCGAGCTACTTTTAAAATGACCAGGTCATAATGATCTACCTACATTAAAAATGATATATACAGTATATATATATATATATATATATATATATATATATGTATATATATATATATATATTTGCAGCTGGAGATCCACAAAGGGAGAAAAAAATATGAATCACGTATCATAAAGTAGTTTTTATTCCTGAGCTTTCAACCCCTACCAGGGGTCTTCATCAGAGGATAATGCTGAGACTTACAAGAATCAAAGGCAATATATAGCAACACATTAAGTGGGGGGGGGGGGGGGGGGGTGTGTGTGTGACCTAGTCAGTATGATCAAGAGGGGGGGGGGGGGGGTTTGTATAGTTTATTATGTACATGTTCTTCTTAAGTTAGCATATGCTGGATTTATGTCCAAGTGTCTGTTGATGGCGTTTTCATTTGATAGCCAAGACTCGGCCAACTCTCTGGCACTTTTAGTACTGGCCTTAAATTTTTTTTTTACATTGTCCCAGTTGAATGTGTGTCCTGTCGATTTAGTATGTGCATAGATCAATGATAGTGCGTCCTTTCTTCTGACGGCATTGCAATGTTCCTGCACACGTGTTGAGATTCTTTTTGAAGTTTGTCCTATGTATACCGCTGAGCAAGAATTGCATGGGATACTATAAACTGCGTTTCGTGTTTCTGCTGTTGATGTCTTGTTTTTGGCGTTAAAGAGGACTGTGCGCAGATTGTTCATGGGTTTGTGTGCTATTCTGATGCCCCACTTGGTCAGGATGCGCGCTGTACCTTCTGACACCTTGTGGTGATAAGGGAGTGAGTGCCAGGTGGGGTGGGGGTTCTGATTTAAGTCAATTGTTTGCTGAGTTATTTGGCATCTCCTGTGTAAGCTCCGATTAATGAATGTTTTTGAGTATCCGTTTGAGGTGAAAAGGTGGAAGAGATATTGTCTCTCATTAATTTTTGTTTCCTTAGTATTACAATGAGTGTGGACTCGTCTGAAAAGGGTTTTCACACAGCTCCGTTTATGAGATACCGGGTGGTTGCTGGTGAAGTATAAAATCTTGTCTGCGTAGCATTCTTTGCGGTAAACACTTGTGGTCAGGGTGGCGTCATTATTTCTTTTGATGTAGATGTCCATGTTTAAGGCCAGTACTAAAAGTGCCACAGAGTTGGCCGAGTCTTGGCTATCAAATGAAAACGCCATCAACAGACACTTGGACATAAATCCAGCATATGCTACCTTAAGAAGAACATGTACATAATAAATAAACTATACAAACCCCCCCCCCTCTTGATCATACTGACTTAGTCACCCCCCCCTACTTAATGTGTTGCTATATATTGCCTTTGATTCTTGTAAGTCTAAGTATTATCCTCTGATGAAGACCCCTGGTAGGGGTTGAATGCTCAGGAATAAAAACTACTTTATGATATGTGATTCATTTTTTTTTTTTTTCCCTTTGTGGATCTCCAGCTGCAAATATGCAAACCGTATCACAGACCTTCTCTTCCATATATATATATATATATATATATATATATATATATATATATATATATATATACATACATACTCTGAGTATACTTTATACATAAAATATATGTTGCCGTACCTTACATAACTGAATAACCCTTATGGCACAATAACAATTCAATACATTTATGGTCACTACAGTATTTGGATTTAATAATCTTCATGTGGGAAAAGGCTGACTCGCGTAAATAAGTAGAGCCGAATAATGCAGTCAAGGAGGCAGCACATTTCCTCATGTTTGGGTACTTTTCCTCTGTGAGTAAGTTCCAAAACTGTCCATGAGCCCCATACTTCAGCTGAATGTCATCCTGTAGTGTCAAAATCTCATCCTCCACTGTAGAGAAGTTTTAGGTGAAACAGTGTTGCAATTTTTGATGCGGGTGAATCACCCTCAACATCTTTCCTAAATGGATAGCACTTAAATGTAGCGATTGGCTCAAGTAAAACTGAGTCTTGAAACTGTTTGTCAAAGTCTAACAGACAATTTTCAATCTGCTCTGTGTAGCGTGTCAAGTTGCGCACACGCCTTCCATTGCGTCTCCAGCTCTGACACGAGGTTTTGGATGTTCCCCAAATCAAGGCGCTGCATTTTTGAGGACAGATGTTGCATTTTTCGTTTGAAAGCATTAACTGAGCTAATCATATTGACCATGGTTTTGTATTTTCCTTGCAGCTGTAAATTAAGCTCATTCAACATGTTGGTCAGATCGAAAAAAAATACCAAGTCTAGCAGCCATTGATCGTTATTAAGTTGCTTGTATTCTGCATGTTTAATGAAAAGGAGAAACTCCTTTTTCTCCGGGCCAGGGGTCTTGAAATCTCAGCAGGAATTTCTCCCTAGCCATCTGCCTCAACAAAGGCCTCTTTTATCATCTCTCCATCTTGGAAGGACTTCTTATGCTTAATGATTAAGTGCCTCACCTGGAATGATGCTTCGGTGTGTCTGCCTTTGCTTTTGAAATGACGGCTGTCCGATTTTAGTTCCCTCTCTTTTCTCTTCCTCAGATTGCTTTTCGGAAGGAAGTCAGTTTTGTAGTTTTTATGAACAGTTCGAAAGTGCCTTTCCACATTTTCCTTCTTTGGAATACGAGGGTTGTCTGGGTTCCACGCGGAATTTTATTGTTTGTCGAGTGTCAGCCTGTCGAAACCTGTTCTGCTGTGTAGAGGGATTATTCAAGTGGTTGCATGTTTTTGTTCAGATGTTTTGCTCCCTCTCTTCCTTCAGAATGAACAGGAGAAGCAAACGAACTGAGAGTGCGCAGCTGGCGCTAGCCGCGAAGCTCCCAACTCCGTGCGTGCGTGACTTTCGAGTGATGATTTTTTACGACTTTTCTGATGGTTTAACAGCTAAAGAGTGCTGCCAAAAACTTTCTCGCATCTTCAAGAAGAATGCTCCAAAGAAGACGATGGTTTTTAAGTGGTTCCAGCGCTTCAGCACAGGCCACTTCAACTTTGACGATGAAGAACGTGAACCGAAACCGCAAAGTTCGACTGATGGCAGAAATGCTGATTGTGTGAAGGAATTCCTGGAAGAAGATGGTCGTGTGACCCTCAGGAAAATTGCCCTGGAACTTAGGATGACCCGGTATGCTGTCGAAACCATCATTCGACGAGATCTTGGCTTTACAAAGAAATGTACCCGATGGGTTCCAATGCTGCTGACTGTGGAACAAAAGCAAGCTCGCGTGGAATGGTGGAAGTTTTCCTTGACAAGTTCAACAATGGCCAATCGAGGACTTTCAAGATGATCACCACTGGAGACGAGACCTGGATCTACAATTTGGACCCTGAAACGAAGAGCCAGAGCATGGTTTGGTCAAAAAAAGGGGCGCCGCCACCACTCAAAGCTCGGCGAATCCACTCGGTGAAATGCACCATGTTTGCCATCTTTTTCAACATCGATGGCATTGTCACATCAATTCCGCTGATGGAGAGGAAAACTGTGACCTCTGAGTGGTACACCACTCAGTGCCTGCCTGACGTTTTTTCTGCGATGGCTAGAGGCCGGTCCAAGAACTTGCGAAGGCACTTTTTGCATCAGGACAATGCGCCAGCCCACACGGCTAATGCGACGAAGCATTTCATTGAAGAAAGTGGTGTCAACGTTTTGAACCCGCCACCCTACTCGCCTGATCTTGCACCATGTGACTTTTGGCTCTTCCCGAAGGTGAAAGAACCCCTGCGAGGCCACAACTTCGAAACTCGAGAGGAACTGATTGCATCTGTCAAAGAACAGCTGGACAACCTCCCAAAGACAGCCTTTCGCAAGTGTTTTGCAGCGTGGGTCAGAAGAGCACAAAAATGCATTGATGTTGGCGGTGAATACTTGGAAAAAGTTTAAAAAGGATCGAAGTACATGAGAAAAATAGAAAAAAAAATCCTTACCTACTTATTTCGAGTGATTCTGCGCGGAACCCAGACAACCTTCGTAGCAATGATAGATTGACAGATCAGACAAACGCACTTCGATTGTGACATTGTGAGAAAAAAAAATCCTCTTCCAATTCCACATCCAGCCCATACCAAACCAACAATTTTTTTAAAAAATCCCTTCTTTAGTCGATATAAATTGGAAGGCTAACTAGATCACTTAGATAGCCGGAGTTTTGCAGTAGCTTGCGCATTTGATTGTGCGTGCAGGATGACCAGTGTGTTAGAAGAAAAGGGATCTCAGACTGGCCACCCTGTATGTCAATCAAGTGGCAAATGCCATAGGGAGGATATATGGTAGAGTAACATTTTAAAAAAAATGTTTTTGAATGCAACGCGATCTACCTGCACTACCTTTTCGATCTACCGGTCGATAGCGATCGACGTATTGGGCACCCTTGTATTAGACAATAAATTTGAAAATGTATTAATAAGTGATTCAGTATATTTTGCCGGTTGAAAAACAGAAAAAGGGAATGTGGTAGCAATTTAATAGCAATGGCAAGGCACTCAAAAATTTTAAACCAATACTGTGGTAATGTCACTTGTTGAGCCTTTCACAAGGAAAGGGGGAAATGTCACAATTGACAATATTCTGACACCACCTTCTCTGGCAAACAAGTCTATCTGCTAAACAGACAAGCCTGAGAAAATATTAAGGAGGCAACTACCAATTAAGTGCAGACGCAGTTCCAGGTGTGAAGATGCATACACAACAGAACAAAGGAGAACTATGTGAAGTTCAACTGTTATGTCTGCAGAGCTGCTTACAAATAATGTTTACTGTTGATGCTGACTGATTTGTGATTAGCCAACTTGATGCTTGCCATTTACATATATAAACCATGGAATATATAACTATGGATATAAATGGTAAGCTATCCAAACAGAAAAAATCCGTTCTAAATCATTTTTATGTATCCAGAATTAGGTCAAGTGTCATTTTTGCAAGCAGTATAACTTTGGAAATGTTTTTTTAATTGAAATGAAAACATTTTGATTGAAAATATATCAAAACATGATGCTTTTCATCAATAAATTATTTATTTTTACATTCACTCAAGCTGTTTTAGGCTATCTGTGATATTTGGGTGGTAAGCAGGAGTTTTGTTTTGTGAGAATACAGAGCTGATGGACCATTAATGAGAACAGAAGGATACAGAGGCACAGTGTCAGCATTCATCTTATTTGAAAAGTTTAAGGTGGTTCTAGTGTTAATATATAACCACTTAGCATTTTTGTTGTGCTGCTGAATAAATAAGCCCTTTAACATTAGCATTTCAATTGTGGTTGTAGCTCATTTTCTGTAGTCATGTTGATGTTTAATTTTATGTGACATTATATAAAAAGAGGTTACCTTTTTTCTTTAAGGTGTTAGAAATGTAAGTCTCGACAGACACATACATTATTTAAAACAGACACCTTTTTTTTTAAATGTCCTCACTCCTTGTGATGATAGTTATTTTTGTTTGATTAAAGGAAAACAAAACAGGATGACAAATAGGAAAGTCATTTTTGTGTTTCTGTGTGTCATGTCTTTTGCATGTGTACCCAAAGTGCTTTTGGCTGTTACTGTTTGGGCTGTCTTATATTCTCCTAAATAGGTCTGGTGATGATTCTTTTTAAGATGATTTATGGTGCTGTTGTGGAGGAGTATTGTTTCAGTTTATTAAGCATAAAGTTACAGTTTCTTGCATTTTTTCATAGTACTTTGAAATGTGCCATTTCACAGTCACTTTTATTGGTTTCAGTAGTGAGAATTGCTGAAGCAATAGTAAAATGTTTACAACATCTGCAGTACTTTGCAAAGTTTTCTTTTCTATTTAAAAGATTGCCTCTCCTCATTTTATGGACTCTCACTAAATGTTATATTTTTATGTTCCTTCTTAATTAAACAATTATAATGGGCACAAAATGAAATAGAAACATGGGGTCACATTGTAATGCTTTATTTTTTTTTTTTGTTTGTTTCTCTTTTTTAACAATGAAACGGGTATCAGTGATAGATTTGCCCTTTATTCTTTCCATAATTTTCAAATAATTTATTAAAAATGTATGAAATTTTTCATAGAAATCTTGTTAACCTTGAAAGAAAAGCCACATTGCACAAATACAGAAAACATTTTCAGGTTATTTTAATTTTTTTTTTCAAGACCTTGCCTTCTGTAGCAATATTGATGGAATATTTAGCCACTCAGACAAAAAAGAATAGCAAACAGTATCTGCATTTGATAAACATCTCCAGGCTCTAAACTGATTACTATTTTACTGTTTTTTATTTTAAGAAAGAACAAAAAAAAAGTGTTTATGCGTTTTTGAAAAGCAGTTTTCCATAAATGACAGTACCCTTATTATCTCAGTTTAGATGAATATCAGCAGTTTGGATTACAAAACTTAAATGTTCATTGGGCACTATAGAAACAGAAGGCCCAGATGATTGAATTAAATTTCTCTATACAGTGCTTCTGATGGTGTGTCTGGAACTATGCCTAATGTTAGCTCATGTTTATAATAGATGGACTTGCTAATCATATGAAATTATCTAAAATGATGTTTAATGTTCTCTTGGTGGTTATCATGCTATAGAATCAGAATAAGAATAAATCACATTTCAGACGATTGTGCTACTAAGGCCTGTCCTTTATGTTCAACTTACTCTCAAAATTACTTATTTGTTCAATAATTAAACAATTCTTGATTAAAACAGTTAATACCCAGAAATAAACAAAGCCAAAAAATAGAATAAGAAGGTTAAAATCGAGAATAGAAACACAGGATCAGCTATTTTTTTCCTTTCTGTTGAACTTGAGCCCCAGTGTGTCCCTCTTTTGATCCCGTCTCCTCTGTTTACCATTCAGGTTTGCTCAAGAGACAGAAACACTGGTGAGTGTGGCCAACAACCTCAAGCTCTTGTCCCACCACCATCCATCGGCATCCATAGACCAACTGCTGGGGCAATTGGCCACTCCTGCTCCTCTCCAAGACTTAGTTAAGAGCAACACTATCTCTAGAACATCGTTCCTCTTCCTCTGCACAGGGTTTCCCCAAATACTTTGCCTCCTTTTCTCTGCACCCAGCTCCACTCCATCCTGACATCTTTCTTTTTGTCTTTTCCTTGATTTTTCATGTCCACTCCTTTTCTCAATCTACTTTTTCCTCCCTGCTCTCTTTCTCTCAGACTCTTTTATACTGAAAGAGTGCTGGTGTGCCAAAAAACCTACAGAGACTCAAGGAAGGACAGTTACGCCACCTGCTCTTGTGCACGTTAAGCACAATTAGCATATTCCTTCATCAAGTTGTTTGCAGTTTCACAACTTTCCTCTCACACACCTACACTACACACTTATTAAAAGCCCTACACTGCCACAAATCTGCCCAAGCCTGTATGTCGTCCTAGTCGCTCTGTGATGATTCAACAGATTCTAGATTATCCACCAGTCCACCTAGCTTGTAGTCATCTGCACACTTAACTAGCTTTTTATTTATACAATAAAATTTATTTTTAATAAAATATCATTTATATATGTTAAAAATAGCAGCAGCCTTCTGCTTCCTGTGTTTTACCCAATTCTTTACCCATCTACACACTACACCCTGAACTCCCAAATCTTTTTAGTTTGATTCTCAACTTCTCATGTTGGAACTCATTAAATGCTTTCTGAAAGTCAACATAAATAATATAATATGCATCACTCTGCTCATATTTTCTTGTTGCTTCCTAATACCATTCCAGCATATTAGTAAAGCATGACCCTCCTCTTCTGAACCCATGCTGACTGTTCAGGAAAATTCCTAAGACAATGGGTGTTGGTTATAATGCTGTTAAGCAGATGTAAGTTCTAGGTAACTAATATTACTTCTCTGTATACAATACTTGTTATCTTTTTACAAGAGGTTTACATTATTAGTTCACTGGAGCTCCTAACTCATGAAAATTGTAGATACAACATCTAGGAGTAAAACATTCATGCCATAGATCAATTCTTGGTTTTCCTACTGACTGACCTTGACTTTTGTTGATGGTCAAATAAAAAATGCAACTTTACAGAAAACCGTATTATCTTCAATTCAAACAGGTAAATACTGTATTAGGAATAATAGAAATATGCAGTATACATATCATTTCATCCTGTAAAAAAGCTAACTTTAATCAGAATGGAATGTAATGCTTTGATCTGTAACCTTGAACCATCACAAACTTTTGGAGGGTTTAGATGAAAAGCTATTTAAACTGAATTGTTGGTTTCTTTAACTTATGACATACAACACTGACTTTTACAGACTGAACATTTAAATGTGTTCATGTCCTATATGTTCTGTTTGTGCAAGACTATTTTACAAAGCTAAGCAAGCATTTAAACTTACCAAGGCATGCTGTTGCTGCTGACTTGTGCTGCACCCAGTACTTAAATGCTTTACTGTTTTTGCTTTGTGAACTGGAGCATAGTAGCACATTGCAGTCTCACTTCTAATGGGTCTCTCCAGTTCTCAGCAATATTGCATATATTTCAGCACCATGGGCCCATTGTCCCCAAACCTGTTTTTTGAAATATGTGTACTGTGTATAAGAGAGATCATCTACCCACAAGTCACAATCCCCATTCAAATTAATATATAGAAACCAACATGGTACTGTTGGAGGCAACTTGCTAAGCATGCCTGCTTTGAGTTTGCTTTTTAAATGGCAACAGTTTATGTTTTGTTTCAATCTAACATGTGGTGAAATTAATTCAATTTGTATTAATGCTATTTTTTAAATACAAAAAACCATGGTAATTTTGGTCAGTATAACCATAATGTGAAATTTGAAAACCGTCTCATCAGTGTTGTCTATGCATTTTTATATTATTTTTCTTCCATCATTGCAAAGATAAATGACAAAGGTTTTTTGGCAACTGAAAATTGTTCTGTTATGAATGAGGTGGGTGTGTGAATTATTATCACTGACTGTTATTTAAATAAATTGCCACAATTTTAAATACATTTGTGGTATTTAGCATGCCTGCACTCTGGTGGCATATGCATTTCATGAGTAGTTGGCCATGCTAGTAGGCTTTAAATTATGTAAAAGCATTTTATTATAATCTGTCACCATGGTTTACTAATCATTCAGTGTTAACAGCAAACAGCAAGAAGAGGCAAATGGATTTTCAGTGGTGTTTTTAGCATGAAAATTGTGATGGTGACATATGAACCTTGCTGTCATAAGCCTTGGGGTAACCCTGGAAAGCTGTGCAGAGAGGGTGTGTGTGTGAATGAGAGAGAAAGAGAGAGCGGATCAAACACTTAAAGAGCAACAGTTAAGATTCCTACTCTTCTTCTTAAATTCAATGGCCTGGGTACATGAATTCACTCACAGAGTTGAGGAAAGTTAGTACAAATGGTGTTGCCTCTGACCATAAGTTGGGTTTGTGTGAATAAGCAGGGAAACAGCAGAGAACAGATCGATTAGAGTCGCATAGAAGGAGCCATGAAAGATCAGAGCAGTGGTAAAAGTATTGGATAGTGGCCTAAGAAGGAGATGGCATGCAGCAGAACTCATACAAGGAAGGGAGGGAATGACACTGTGTTTCACAATATATTAGGCTACCAATATCAATAGTGATACTGTAAATTGCCTGCAGATCAACTTCATAATAAATCACACAAAATGAGTATCTATGAACATATACTTTTGTTACAATGTACAACCACCAAAGGACAGTTTTATAAAATATCAACACAGCAGCAATGGGTCACACAAAATGAGTATCTATGAACATATACTTTTGTTATAATGTACAACCACCAAAGGACAGTTTTATAAAATATCAACACAGCAGCAATGGGTTACTCTAAAGGACTAAGTCAAAACTGAAAAGTTCAGGCTGCATGTGCATAAATATGAATAAAGGTATGCCTAGAACACTGCAAGGTCAGAGAGCTACCTAGAAACAGGATAGCAGCATAGGCAACATTTCACATACTCCGAAAAAAACCATATTTTTCTAGGTAAGAGGCTGCTTTCAGCATATCATAGAAAACTGGAAGAAACTGACTTTGACAAGTAAGTTGAGGTTGCTATAACAATTTTAACATTATGTTAAATTCTTGAGGTAAACTGTGTTTGTTGAGGGATTGGGGGTTATTTCCTACTTCCCTTTAATGCAGAGATGCCACTGGGATTTTCCCTAAATTCTATGCTGTGCTTGCACATTCCAGAGTAGGTTAGGTTAATAAGCATCTCTAAAGTGACCTGCTCTGACTAAGCATGTATGTGTGCATGAATGTGTCCTCCATTGCATTTGTATTACTTTCCAGGCTAGTTTGTGCCCTATACCTAATGTTGCTGGGATAGGCTGTTGCTTTTTGCAACCCAAAAATGAAAAGAAATACTGTGTCTTTTCCAGTACATAAAACATATTTCTCTGCTCTGATATATCTGGATTAAATAAAAATAAGAATGTAAACATGCTAACTCAGCCAGAATAAGCATGCAAAAAAAAAAAAAGATAATGTGTGCAGTTTTCACAGATTTGGATTTACCTCATGATTTTTACACTTGCCATTATGACAATGTGGCTTTAGAGTTAAATTTATCAATATTTAAGTAGTAATGTAGTGGCTATGTGTGTTGAAGGTATTCCTCAAATAAGTACCTGGAAATCTGGTTATGACTGACTTCTATCCATTCATCCAGAGTCAGCAAGCATCGGGTGCAAGGCATGAATAAGCCCTAAACAGGGTGCCAGCTCATCTATGAGTGAACACACACACACACGCACACACACACACACACACGCGGGTCAATTTAACAAGGCCAGATCATCTAAACTGCATATTTTTTAACTGTGAGAGAAAACCAGAGTACATCAGTGTAGACACGGGGAGAGCATACAAGCTCCATGCAGGGAGCACCTTGGGACATGAATCAAAGTCTACATGTTGTAAGGCTACCACTGCACCACCATGCTGCCCTTTAACTTATAGCACTTAATAAATTCTTAATGTAATAAGAAAGTATAAAAAATAATCTTAATTTTACAGAATGTTTTAAATTACTTTTATAAATTAGTAAAAAATGCTTACTGTTTTTTTTCACATTAAATTTATCTTGTTTGATTTATTTTTAGAAACTTATCTGTGATATTGTCTTTTTTAGGTTTGTTTAACACATGTTTATCAATATTCCCTTGGTTTTCATTTTTAATTGAAATTAAAAGTTAATCTTGATTGCAATGCAATGCAGTGAAAAAATCTTATTTTCCTATTAGATGCTGCTGAGTTTTCAAAATGCTCAGGTATTTTAAAGATCAAATTAGTTTTTTTTTTACTTAATATTTTTTACACAATAATATCTTACATGCTAAGGTGACACTGTGGAGCATTAATAACCTGGAAAGGGGTCTCTCTTTGAACTGCCTTTCCCAAGGTTTCTTCCATTTTTTTCCCTACAAGGTTTTTTTTTGGGAGTTTTTCCTTATCTTCTTAGAGAGTCAAGGCTGGGGGGCTGTCAAGAGACAGGGCCTGTTAAAGCCCATTGGGGCACTTCTTGTTTGATTTTGGGCTATACAAAAATAAATTGTATTGTATTGTAATAAATCTCCTGCTGAGCAACCTGGAAGTGGGAGTGACCAATGCATGCTGCTCGATTGGAGAGACTCACTGCTGAGAGGCAGCGTGGCTGCAGGGGAAGGAGAGACTCAGTGAGGCATCCTGCACGGAGCCATGGACTATAGGGGCGTGAGCCTGGTAGCGGGAGTCGGAAGTACAGGTTTGGTGCATTGTTGGCAGCCAGAGACGGCTACAGGTTCAAGAGGCTCCCAAAATGGAAGAGGAGCCGAACCACATCGTCACAATAGAACTTTTTCTCTGTTACAAATTACCAGGGGAAAAAGCACCAAATTTAAAGTATAGTGCAGCCATAAATTTGCTAATTTAAAAATAAAAGGATGCAAAAGACCAACAAATAAGGCCCATATAATATTATATCGTTACTAAACTTAAATACAACACTTTAAATTGTGTATATTATATGGAACTGCTTCTCTAAGCTACAAGGCAAGATCAGGGATTGTTCATTAATGACCATTTATTCATTCTGCTTCAGTTTAGGATTAATACTGGACCTTTGTTGACTCCGTTAAATTTTGCGTCTTAGGCCTTAACCAAGAATTGTTTCAACTTGCAAGTTAAAACTATTAAAAAGCTCTCTTTAAGGCCCGCAGACTACTATTCTAAAATAATAGATAACAATAATAATAATCCATGTGTACTGTTTAGAACAGTGGCTAATTTAACAAAAGGGAATTCAGAACTACAGTTCAAAATACCAACAGACATTAGCAGTACACACTTTATGAACTTGAGAAATGAGAAAATCAAAAATATAAGATTCCAGATCTCAGCATCACAGTGCAAACCTAATACTAGCTTGGCAAACCCTCTGTAACTTTGCATGCAACACCTTAGAAATGTTAATTGTGTAAGAGATCATACAGTCTTAACTTTAATTTCTAAAATGAAACCTAGATCCACTTCAGTCAGCAGTTCTTACCTCTGCATCACCCAAGCAGTCATGTCAGCGTTACAGCCCAACCTGATTTCTTTTTCTTTGGTTATATTCTTGAATGAAAGCACACTTGTTTTGTTATATGTGTACCTTTTGTGAAAGTGTTTATTTAATATTTGGACTTCTGTCTTCGCACATTATACTCTTTATGTCAAAATTGTGTTATTAATACTATAACATGAAAAAAGCTTCTGTTTTCTGTTTGTGTTCAATATTTCTTGCCTCGCACTTCCTGTCATCCTATATTTACACTGATCGTTGTAGACACGGAACACACATGAAATGCATGTGTTCCAAATAATGATATATTATTTACCCTATACAACTCCAGGCACCTCACATGCAGGTAAAGAGCCTTGAGCTGGGAGAACTTTTTGCCCGAGTTCAGCTGCGGAGGTGAGGGGATGGGATGGGATAGCAGGCTGCTTTCTGTTTGTGCTGATCAACACATTTACAAACCAAAATCTTTTGTCTTGCAGGTGTCATCGCATAGAAAAAAATCTGTGTTTATTTTATTACATGTAATGTAATCAAAATATTATTTCAGTCGATTTAATTTCCATATGTTAATACCCAATTTGTCCTTTCTGGCACAATTTTTTATTTCTGGCAAACATTTTTTGAAAAATGCTGGTATCTAAAAGCTGCTCAACTAGGGCTTATTAAAATATGCTCCAGCCCCTATTGTAAGAGTTCTCAACCTGTTTAGATTTTTAATACATTTCTCCCCTTTTTATAGGGATGCCATACCTTTGTATTAGAATTGTTGCTGCCCACTTTCACATGCAATACTATTCTGGCAACACTGGACATCAGGTATGAACTAACTCAGAACTAAATGCCACTTCATCACAGTCCTTACTCAATCACACACCAGTTTTATAATCTGCTAACATACACATCTTTAGGATTTGGAAGAAAATTAGTGCTTTTAAAAAAATATAAGTATACACACACAGAACCTATGCTAAAATTTGAACATTGAGCTTTGGAACTGAGAAGAATCATTGCAAAGAACTTTGTTGCCTAGCTTGATAACAAGCATACAACAATGTGATTTTATAATGTGATAAAATCATAAATATTGCAAAGGAGAGCATTCAAAATTGTCTGCCAGACACCAGAGGAAGGAAGAAAGAAATAGAATTTTTAATAATCCTGCCAGTGAAATGCTATGTAAAGGCTATGCTTTTATTTACACACCAGGTGTCTAGCCAGCAGTGAAGGGAACTCAATCTGCCATAGATCATATCCCCTCTATATAATCTTGGTAATGAGCCAGACACAATTAAATGCAGACATTTACTTTTTGCTTTTGTGCACAGAGAGATGAAGTTCCCCTGAGAGCCGATTCAGAAGTAGCCAAATTGTCTACACAAACTGAGTCAAGCCTATTTTCGGTTTGCCTGATCACTATTGAATTCCTAATCTTCTTCTTTCAGCTGCTCCTGTTAGGGGTTGCCACATTGGATCATCTTCTTCCATATCTTTCGGTCCTCTGCATCTTGTTCCTAACACAGTCTTCCAAATCATGCATTTTCCTGAACACCTCTAAATTAACTAAGCATTTTTGGCAGGTGAAGGTGTCTGTATTGTCAGCTGGAAAACCTGAATTGTACATGCTGCAGGACTCACAACATATAAATACATCCTTGACAGGAAGAGAACAGATGCAACTTACATTCACCTTTATCCCTCTCTGTAGCAGCTTTGGAACTTTCTGAGTTCAGCTGAGTCACTAGGAGACCATCAGCTTTAAGCTTTCACCATCCACTGGGTAATTAACTTTGTGCTGTTGGTTACAAATCCTCATCGGTTGTCGGCATGTACTCCAGTTGAAATTTACTGATAGATTTGATTAGTTTTTGGCTATTCTTTTCTGGTACTCAGTGGCATATCTGAGATGTCACTCTCATGCTCAAAGATCTTGCCAGACCAGTCTTTTAGATTTTTTTTCGAGCAGGCTACTGCAATAGTTGACAAAAGCAAAGCATGCAACATAATTTACTTAAATTTTCAAAAATATTTTAATACAGTCCCACATCAAAGATTAATTTTGAAACTAGAAGCTGTTGGTATTAGAAGAAGCCTGCAAAACTAAGTCTCAAGTCAGTTAAGAAACAGGAGACAAAAATTAGATAAGAGAAAAATGTGTCATGTGGAATGATGTCATTAGTGTTGTTCCTAAGGGGTCTGACCTTGGACCACTACTTTTTCTGATTTATACTCATGACATAAATTCCCATATAGTTAGTAAACTTGTGAAATTTGCCATCGATATTAAAATTAGAGGAATGGCAGACATTGAGGAAGCAGCAAAAACAATTCAGCAAGACTTGGACAAACTTGAGCAAACTCCTAAAAAATGCAGTTTAATGTAGACATGTGCAAAGTGTTACATGTGCGCAAACATACTGAAAATTATAAGTTTAACATAAATTACACTGTCGTAATCAAAACAGCCTCTAAAAACAAAACAGGGATTTATGTTGAAAGTTGGAGTATTTTGTTTAAATCTGGTCACTATGCTACAAAAAAGACACAGAAGCACTTGAAGCTGTGCATAGGAGATCAACCAAGTGCATCCTAGGACTTAAGGACATGTCCTACTCTGACAGACTCAAAGAATTAAACCTGTTTAGACTCAAGCAAAGGAGACTGCATCGGGACCTAATCCAGGTCATCAAAATTCTTAAAAGCAATTATAATATACATCTAGCAAAAATATTCCAATTAAATGGTGAACCATTTGCACTTGAGGACATGAGTGGAAATTAAGGGAAAGTGCATTTAGCAGTTAAGCCAGGAAGCACTTCTTTATACAAGTAGTTGCAGAAATCTGGAAAAAATTACCAAGAACTTGGAAGAGTCCATAAGTTGAACTTCAACTAAACAGTCTCAATAAAGTTTAACCATTTAAGGCAAGGTAACATTAAGTAAGAATTTTTCCATTTCATATGGAGCATGTATTTATATATGATTTCAATTATGATGTATGCACTTGTCATGAACAGTGGCTTTACCACTCAATTATGTACTAGAAAGATATTTTGTAACATAATAAAATGAGAAATGAAACACTGCTGTCCAAATTGAGAGAAAATACAAAACCATGTAAATTAAGGGGTAATGTTACTCTGTGTGCAATATATAGTGACACCTTATATTTAGTGTCTCGTGAAGTCTAATAAATCAGTATTAACTTTTACAGGCAGCAATTAAGCTAGACATATCTTGGTTTGAATGCAGCCTACATGCCATCACAATGCAAAAAACTTGAAGCAAGTAACATTTAACATGCAGACAAAACTGTGATTGTTTTTTAGTGTCCACCAAATTAAATTCATACACTTTTCCTCACAAGACCTGTCCAGGATGAAAAAAGCAAACCACAAGTGGCACTGCTGGAAAAACAGTTACTTTGAAATTGAAAACATTTGTTGTTGCATGCATTTTTCGACTTAGTTTTGTCCCATCTTTTAGTTTGTGACCCACAAATTATCAGTGAATTATTGTCCAAGAAAAATGCCACCTTTTACATTTTTTACCAATCATTATTTTTATTTAGTCCGTTTTTATCATGTATTTTGTATTATGTAAAACACTTGCAGTAAAATATATATGTACCTATTTATGGATGCAAATGTTTTGGAAGAGGGGGAGGACCCCTAAAGACCCATTAGGTACCTGCTCTACCCACTGTTATTTTTTTAAAGAATTTTTTATTTATTTATGTATTAGTTTAATATTGTTTATATATTCCATTGGAAACAAGTCCAATAATGAATTGCACACAAAAATTAATACATTCTAATTTAAATGTGTTGTTAATGTATTGTATTTGTATGATGACTGAGAAAAAGATCAATGACCAGAGTTCTTGTTGTTGATGATTTACAGTAGCTCTAAACAGAACAAATCATGAATCAGATGGCTACTACATTCACTTGCACTTTAAACATCTAAACAAAGAGACTGACAGCATTATGCATGTGCTTTAAATCTCTAATCCACATCTTCTTAAACTTTTTTAATTTAAAGATCCAATTTGAAAATTGGTACCATACTGGAACCCCAGAAGAGGATTATTATCATAGTGTCAATGGAGTCATAAATTGACAATTAACAATCATAATATAATACAAAGTAAATATTTTGTTTCCTTTCAAGTGTATTTTCTCATGTGTATTATTAAAAAAGAAAAGTGGGAGACTAATATATTTTTAAAACAATACTTTGTTTATCCATATTCCAAATCTGTTTATTCAGAGCAGGGTCATGAGGCAGCTAGAGCCTATCCCAATAATCATTAGGTACTAGCCAGGAACAATGTTTTAACAGGATCCCATCACAGAGTGAGCAGACGCAAGCACACACCCACCACACATACTATGGCCAATTCAGCACCATGGAAATCTGGAGAAAACTCACACGAACACAGGGAGAATATGCAAACTCCACACAGAGAACACCTGGGGCTTGAACACAAGACAATTATTATCGTTCAAAACACACTGCAAATGCTTAGTTTAGGTTTTAGTAAAGACAAATAACACCAGTTAAAGAATGAATTAGTTAAAAACTTGATTATGTAATGTAACTTATTTACCCTGTTTTAAACAACATTAAAAAAACATTTTTCAAATGAATTCCACTACTAACAATACATTTTTCTAAATGGGTTTGCAAATAGTTTAAAATACACTGGTTTCCATTTAACAGTTTAATGAACAGAAAGATAAAACAGTTGAAAACAGTTGAAACATAAAACGTTGAAAAATCAACGTTATTCCTTAAAAATAAATACACTGTGTTTCTTTTATATGGTTGATACAATAAATCTTGCTGAATATGCAGTGAGCAGTTCAGTTTGAAATGGTTAACTCATCTGACTAACGTTATGCTGAATGCCTACTTCTTGTCTCAGGCTTTTGATACTTTCTGTTGTTTTTGCAGTTCTTACTGGACTAACATTCTTTCACACTTCCTGTAGATTTATATTTATCAAACTACTTTAAAATAGTGTGGTATAAAGAAATTCTTCCTTATCTTGGCATGTTAAACTTAATTGCAAGTCTTTTTTGCACCTTAGTGACAGATTTAGATTTAATGTACTGTATGCCATAAAGGCGAACACGTTATGAAGAGCCCACCAGTTGTCCATGACCACTGAAATTTCAATTAGTATAAAACACTGCCACAGCACTGTATATACCCTCACTTTATTGACTCACCCCTCACAAAACCCCAGAGTCGTAACATCCTTTGTATCGCACATATTATTTTCATTTCGACATTTCAAGTAACGCTGTGGTCACTTAACCACACAAGCTCATTTATCTGTCGTTATTCTCCTCTCTCCCCCTTTCTTATATATGTCCTTGCTGTCAGTTATCTTAGTTTGATTGTTTCACTGGTTGTGAGATGGGAGGTGGGAATACTTATTATATGTTAGTGCCTCAGAAACTAAAGCTTTGTGTTTCACATAATGCACTGCCTCAAACAGTACTGTAATAACTGGAATTTCCCAACAGGAGCAGATGCCCATTGTCTCACAGTAATATTTGCTGCCACCACCTTTTTATCACCAGTCCGAGTCTGAACAATTTGTGCACCTTAATAATCAAACATAATAAATCCCTTTAAAATACACTTTTCATTAATAAGAACTGGGGTGCCTTACACTAACAAAAATATATATAAAACATATTCACCTTCAGGGCGGCACGGTGGAGCAGTGGTAGCGCTGCTGCCTCGCAGTTAGGAGACCCGGGTTCGCTTCCCGGGTCCTCCCTGCATGGAGTTTGCATGTTCTCCCCATGTCTGCGTGGGTTTCCTCTGGGTGCTCCGGTTTCCTCCCACAGTCCAAAGACATGCAGGTTAGGTGGATTGGCAATTCTAAATTGTCCCTAGTGTGTGCTTGGTGTGTGGGTGTGGGTGTGTTTGTGTGTGTCCTGCGGTGGGTTGGCACCCTGCCCGGGATTGGTTCCTGCCTTGTGCCCTGTGTCGGCTGGGATTGGCTCCAGCAGACCCCCTGACCCTGTGTTCAGATTCAGCGGGTTGGAAAATGGATGAATGAATATTCACCTTCAGCAAGGGGGGGCATCGTCTTTAATGTGACTACTCCAATCAATCAATCGGCCACATCAGCAAGTTCATTACATTATGACAGATAGAGGGTGCCTTTATCATTCGGTATAGAATTTGCACTTGGACAAAGTTTGTTAATTTCACCACATAATTATTTGGTAACCCATGACAGACATATCTGTGACCCATAGTTCAAAAAACACTGCTCTAAACAAACGAGGATGACAGCATACATTTTAGCACTCCTGTGGAGCTTTACTGATTGATTCATTCATTCTCACAATAATTCACTGAAAAGAGTCGTTCAAACAAGTTGAGCCGTTCATGTGACTGTAAGATGTAATCGATCAACGTACAGAAATGTAGTGGAGTAGAGAGTTTAGATATTTGCTATAAAATGTAGTGGAGTAAAAGTTTAAAGTATCCACAGCTAAACTGACTTTAGTAAAGTACAGATATGTGAAAAAAAGTACTTAACTACAGTATGAAGTAATTGTACTCTGTTTCTTTCTACCATCAGAAAATGGAATATATTATCCCATTATATAAAAAGGATGATTGGGCAGATCCAAGTAACTTTAGGCCAGTAAGCTTATTGTACATCATAGGAAAATTAATGGATAAAATTTAGCTACACATGGCAAGAACAGGAGGTTTACTGAACAGTCAGCATAAGTTCAGACATGGCAGTTTGTTTTACTAACTTGCTGTAATTCTAAGAGGAAGCAATAAAATGATATGATCAGAGTGGTGCATATGATATTATTTATCTTGACTTTCAGAAAGTATTTAATAATGTCCCACATGAGAGGTTGGGCATCAAACTTAAAGAGGTGGGAGTTCTTTGTGTTGTATGTAGATGAATGCAGAATTGGCAAAAACACAGGAAGCAGAAGGTTATGGTGCAAGGAACCTTATCAGAATTCGATGAAGTTAAAAGTGGTGTCCCATAGGAGTCAGTGCTAGAGCTGCTGCTATTTTTTATATATATTGTAAAAAAAAGCACAAAGAGAAAATAAAGGTTTGGGGTTTCCGTCCCCGTATACTGTAGAAACTTTTTTTGCAATCGGGTCAGTTCGTACATCGAATACAGACAGTAAAACAAATTACAAGCGGACAATTTATGGGGTGGGAACGGAAGTGGGCATGGAATGCTGGGAAGGAGCCGCGGTGGTAGATGGGTGGTAGTGATGTCATCAGGTGGGGACCAGAGGGAAGGAGGGAACCTGGAAGTGTGTTGAATTTATCGAGTTTGGGTGAATTCCTGCCGGTGTTGCTTTGTTTTTCCTGAGGGAACAAAGAGAGATAGGTTAGTACCCAGCTGTTGTCCCTTGACACGAGATTTTGCGGTGTTCATCGGGTCCTTAAGCCGCTTCCTTTGCACTTGTGTGTAACAATATATAAAATGGTTTGGATAGGCATATAAATAACAAGCTGGTTAAATTTGCAGATGATACCAAGTTAGGTGGATTGTCAGATAATCTAGAATCCATTGAGTCATTACAGGAAGACTTGGACAGTATATGGTTAAGTTCCAACAACTAATGCAGCCCTTTCTAGTGCACAAAAGGTTGGGGTAGGCTATGGTTCTCTTTTGCCTAAGAACGGGAGGAATGGTGGTTTATCCATAGTCATTTGGTATGGGTGTGGATAGTGGAGTCAAAAGAGAGTACAGTGTTCAAGGGCCAAAAGTAGTGCAGATTATGAAGAAAATAATTTTTGCTACGTTCCTTGCCCAATCCCTTTGACGACAATGTTGAAAAACCAGGAAAAGGTAGTTAGCTGGTTGGACAAGAAACCTTTTGTAAGACAAAGGCAGTCCCCAAACCATACTGAGAAATGATATTCTGAACAACAAAGTGCTGTCGACATCCAGGAATGTGGTCTTGAGATGCATCCATGGAGATGAGATTTCTTATCCTCTGGTGAAGGTGTTCATGGAGATAGGAGGCCAAGTGTACACACTTTCATTTGGAGTAGTGGAGGAAATGCCATACCCTGTTTTGATTGGACTGAATACGCCTTACATTGACAGTGAACTGCATCTGAGCCTAGTAAAAAAAACCCAGGTTATGACCAGAGCTTAAGCAGATGCAGCAGCAAAAAGTGACAAGGTGAATTGGAAAACTTTGCCATTTGCCCAGGGGAATGAGAGCACAGATCGTAAGACCCGTGTTGAACAGTCCTACTCAGGACACAAGAATGACTCCTGTCTCCAAAATTCGATACAGCTCACCCATGATTAAATGATAGTTAGGGGCTTTGTAACATGGCAATCCTAGTCTTTAATCCTGCTTTGTCAAGCCAAAACAGCAACACCAGTCAGCTATATGGGAAACCTTTGTGTAGGAGCAGAGTATACTTTACCACCAAAATGACAAACAATTGGAATTACCTAAAGAGTATAGGCACATGGTTTTACAAATCAGGCATGATGTCCCATGGGCGGGACACTTAGAACAAACAAGACAAGTTATCGAGTTTCTAAACATTTTTATTGGCCAGGTTTGCCTAAAAATGTAGCCAGCCACTGCAAGAACTGTTGTGAATGTCAACCTGTAGGACCTGTGAAAAAAGGAGATTGAGCTCTGTTAGTTACATTACTGGTGTTAAAGGAGTCTTTTAGCTGAATGGCAATGGACATTATAGGTCCTCTACCACATAGAAGAATGGAACTTGTTACATTATGGCCCTATTTGATTATGTAACAAGATACCCAGAGGCATACCTGTTGAAAAAGGCAAAGGCTACCCAGATTGGCAAATCATTAGTTCAGCTGTTCTCTAAAGTTGGCATTCCATGAGAAATGTTAAAGACCAGGGAGCCATTCTTACAGCTGGGCTAATTAAACAAGTATACAGGTTGATAGGGATCCTTGGTTTGAGAACCACACCTTATCACCCGCAGATGGATGGCCTAATTGAATGGTTCAACTCCACTCTGAAGCAAATGATAAGGACGATTATGTCTGACACTGGTGCTAATGGGGATCAATGGCTGCCTTACTTACTTTTTACTTATAGAGAAGTCTCTCAAGCTTCCATGGGATTCTTGCCATTCAAACTGGTTGAAAGTCCCTTGGCAGTGCTGAAAGAGGCATTAGAGAATGGCTACACTCAAGAACAAATGAATGTTTAAAATATGTTCTCTAAATGTGAAACAGACTGTCAGCAATGTCTCAGTTGATCAAAGAGAACATGTTACAGGCTCAGTATAAGCAGAATGCTTGGTATAACCGCAGTACTGGTCCAAAAAAGAATTGACAAATTTGCTTTTGTGTGGATTTTGTGTTTCTTCTTTTGATCCCTACTCCATGCCCAGGGTGGATGAAATGTTACAACAACTTGGCAGCTGTGTTTTTATCAACTATGAACTTATGTAAGGGATATTGATAGGTACCCCTACCTGTAACAGCAAAACCCATTACTGCATTTAAGGTGCCTGATGGACTCTACCAGTTCACCATAATGCCTTTTGTATTACAATGAGCAACAGCACACTTCCAAAGGCTTATGGATATTATTTTACAAGAACCTGAATTTTACACTTGAGCATTTATTGATGACATCCTCATTTACAGTGAATCTTAGAACAATTATGTATCACATTTGCTGATGTTTTAACAGGTTAAAGTAAGCAGGCCTGGTGTTAAACCCAACAAAATGTTTATTGGCAAGATCAGAGGTGCAATACCTGGAGGACACCATCATTAGAAGAATTCATAATACCACAAGAGGACAAAGTGGCTGCTATTCAAGCCCGTCAGCAACCTAACACCAAGAGGCAGTCCTGGTCATTGCTTGGACTAGTTGGCTAGTACAGTAGGTTCATCCACCAGTTTTCAGAGATTGCCATCTCACTTACCAACCTCCTACAAAATAAAGAGCTCATCCAAGTGAAATGGACATAAAACTGTGAAAAATCTTTTGTATTTTTGAAAAAATATTTGTTGGAACCCTGTTCTAAAATGTCCCAGCTATAACTTACCTTTTTGTTTGCAAATAGCTGCATCTGGACAGGTCTGGGTGCTGTACTGCTGCAGGGTGATGGAGAGAATAGACACCCCATTTTCTACATTAGTTGCAAGTTGTTCCCTAGGGTATTTAAATATTCCACCATTGAGAAGGAAGGTCTACCAGACAAATGGGGAGTGGACTTGTTAAAGTATTACTAGCTAGGTTATCCATTTATTATGCAATGGCTGTCTCAGATGTAAAACTTCAATGCCTAAATCACACGAAGTTGTTTAACTATGCAACCATACAAATTCTCCACGGTTTTTCCAAAATGCGATATTAGGATTGACAGACATTTTATGCAAAACAAATTCAGCATTTTTCTTTGTTTTTGCAGGAGTGCTTCTCAAAACCTCTTGCCAAACCCGGTCCTCAGACACGTTAACTATTCTTACTTCCCCCTTGGCATTTTCTTCTTTTGGTAACATGAGTGTCAGGCTGTTAGTTGCTTTATTGGCTTTTTTAACTAAGTTAGTTGCTTTATTGGCTTTTTTAACTAACGTTAGATATCTCTGCCAAATTGATGTGTAAAGCTTCACTTTCTTGCCAGCCCCTATATCACAGGTTGGCAGGATGTTTCTCATTTCCTTGTCCAGCTCAGTATCAGTGGCATTCCAGAGATCTTTCGCATTAGCGGTCTTTTGTTGAAAAAGAGACATTTGATGCTGCGGTACCAAATACATTTTATGAGCTTATACCATGATTACACTCTAGACGCTAATAAACTGGTGATGAAGGGTATGGCGGCACTTAAAAGAGCCCCGAAAAAGTCTCCTTCCTATTTTAAAATAGATTTCTTCTTTCTTAAGGATAGTTTTCTATCACTTATTTTTCTAACTGATGTTTTATGCTTCTTGAGTTGTTTAAACTGCTTGGGTGAAAGAGGGATATTGACTTTTAAAGTATTACATGCTATTTTGGACAAAGCTTTAATTAAATCATCAGAAGACATGTTTATCAGATATTTTTGGTGACAATAAGAGCAGCGGAGTAAGGACTTTGAACTAGAGCAGCTTCTTTTATCTTTTCATGGTGTACACAATGGGCCAATCGGGGCTGAAACAGACCAGTTCTTAATCGCAGGGGACCAGGGGTCTGAGCTTTCAGATCCACTAAGAGATAACCATAAGGTGACTTTGTAGCATTATCGAAAGTTTCCTAAAAGAACTTAACACATCCTGGATACATTTGATGGGCCAAGGTAGTAATCTGCAAATTGTCCTTAGGGTTTTTAAAAAGATTAACATAATTGGCATTAACATTAATCATCCTGCTTTTCTTCCCCTGAAAGCATACATTTTGAACCAAGTAAATAATAGACAGATTGATGAGTGCATTTCATGAAAGTTTTTTCTATCTTCTGGCTTTCGCTAGGCTATTCTATCAGATCATCTATAATGACCAACTTTATTTTCTCAGGAGGGAGAAGTTCATTGTCGCATAAAAACTCGGGGAGGCCCTCAATAAATTTTAACTGTTGAAATTTAGCTGACAGCTTGTCGTACATTTTCTTCCAGTAAATATAAAATCAAAATATATTTTGAAAAGGATGAGACACAACATGATTAGAGTGTTCCAGTATTTTTTTTACATAATAGGATTTACCAGAACAGGACGGTCCTGAAATTATTATGGAAAAGGGATGTTGAAGTCGAACATCAAAATCTCTTTTAGTATCCATACAGCCGTGTAGTGTGTGGCCTGTTTTCTAAAGTGAAGCGTTTTTTATTTCCACAGATCTGATTACCGTGAACCAATCATTTTTGATAAGCTTCATGAGGCGTTTGGTTAATGACTCGAGGTTTAACTTTTACCCGTTTTGTGCTTAATGGTAATGACCTTTACCTTCATACATGTTTTGCCTTGAGGTGTTTTATACCCGTACATCTTTGGACCTCCTGAAACAAATTCTGTACTATAATCACCAGGATTTAACTCACTGGTAAACTCTCCTAAATAGTCACCCAGAAGAGGATTGTACTTGCCAGGTTGAAAAGTAAAAATAACCGAGTCAGTGTCGTGGTACAGCATCCTTTCCCCCAATCTGTCCAGTAGGTCCTACAACTCTAACCAGGCATAGACAGTTGTGAAAGCAGCAAAATAATAGTGTTAATGGCTCCAGGTAGGGTGTACTTTTCAACGGCATACTTCCGCAGTATTTGAGCAATCTCATCACCAATAAATTCAAAATAAGAAACAGTTTACTGTTTGGAGAAAATATATTGCAAGACTTCTTCTCCATCCTTGACTAAGCTAGTAGTGTGATGGAGAAGATTCTGCCCAAATTTACTCCAAAGTAAATTTAAATAAAAACTGTCTCTTAGCAGGATTTATGGAGATGTTGATCCATTTGTATGCCTTCCTTCTGATAATATTTGATAATATACCGAAGTTTCATACAAAAGGTAAGATAACCTGATGCCTCCTGTTTACCTTTTAGATGAAGCTTGATATAGTCCGAGAACAGTTCAGAAGTATGGTTTGATAATGACAAATCTCGTGTAATTTTGATACTTTATGGGCGGAGGTGTGGCTCTGAGGTAAGAATCTGTACTGGTAATCAGAAAGTTGCCAGTTCAAATCCCATAAACACCAAAAGTGACTGTACTTCGTTGGACCCTTGAGTAAGGCCCTTAACCTGCAATTGCTCCATCCTGGGTATGACATTAATCTGCATCCAGCCCTGCATGTAGGCCCTGGCAGGCGGCAGAATTGGCACTCCTGCTACCATAAAAAACCTCACGCTGTTCCATTCCATCTGAACTAGTGTGGTGTTGAGGTGTCATCCATTGCACGGCTGTACTCAAGTCCTAATTTGGGATCCTGAGTTGATTTGTCATGTGGTGGGCTCTCTCTTTTGATATTTTATAACCTTTTTCAATGGTCTTCACTGTTTCCACACTGCATGAAGTCCCGGTTGAAGCTCTCTCATCCTATGTGTGATGACATTCCACAGTCTGAGCTTCTGTTTCTGTCCAGGTGCAAAAGAGGGTGAACATTAATTTCCTACAAAATCTGAGAGGCTGGACTGGAAAATTGAGATCACGTGGTGGCTGGATGGTGGCTTTAATTAAGCCAAAGTACTGTCTGAGATCCCCAAATTGCTGAAAAATGGTGTGATGGCCAGTAGGGTACATTTTTGTTTTATTAACAAACAGGTACAAAATAGTAAAGTAGTGAATCTGTTCATACCTCCCGGCCTTCTAGTACAATTTGATGGCATTGGTACAGCCGCTGAACAAAGAAGATTTATATGTTGAGGGAAATCGCAATGTTTTAAGAAAGCTTGTAGCCTAAGGTCGTGTTTTTTCATTGTCTCACATTCATGCTTCCATATCACATACACATTGAGCTTAAATTTGGTCCGAAGTATTTCCAATTTAGGCATAAACATTTGATACATTACTGCACAAGTCAGGCTGGTTAAAGGATGGATACTCTTTAAATCATAGCATTCAGGAAAGCCATGGTAAAAGCACCCAGCAAATTCAGAGGCGGTCGGAACATCATTAACTCTTGCATAGCCGTCAAGAAAAAAGGAGCCCTTTGAATAGAGGCATTTCAATAGTTTTTCTGACTGCTAATGTAATGTTCAGACGGAATTATACCAACAGATTTTGGCAACATGCAGTTTTGCCTGTACATGGCCATACACAGAGAGGCTAGGGTCATACATTGAAACAGGTCAATATTGCCAATCTTGATGATGTCATCTCTAAATTTGATGCAGGCAGCTCTAAGAATTTTGACATCAATCTAAATAAGCCATGTTGATCCAACTTTCGGTTCCTAACATGGTCTTCCAATTCATGTATTTTCCCAACCAACTCGAAATTAACTAAGCATTTTTGGTAGGTAAAGCTGAAACCTGAACTGTACATGTTGCAGGACACACAAAATATAAACATGGCCTCAACGGGCAGAGAACAGATACAACGTACATTCAACTGAGTTCATCTTTATCCCTTTCTGCAGTATCTTCGGTGCTGTCTGTGTTCAACTGAATTACTAGGAGACCACTGTCTTTAAGCTTTCACCAATGGCTGGGTGATCAACTTTTACTTTGCACTGTTGGTTACTTCTCATTGGATGTCAGCTTTACTCCAGCTGAACTTATCTGAGGATTTGATTAGTTTTTGGCTTTTCTTTTATGGTGCTTATAAAAAGCCATGTGAGGGTGTGAGATGTGTGCTGTCGTGCTTCCACTCAGTGCTTCCTTTGCTGCGCCACACCAAGAAAACCCCTCACAAATCCCTTGAACTATTTAAACTAATTTAGGGGATTTGGAACCCAGTGATTATTAAAATAATATATATTTCTTCCTACACGAAGTTTGAAGAAAGTAGAAAAAATTATAGCATTATGCCATGATGCCATCTTGTCTTTTATACGGGGGCCCCCATTTTGTGAGTTCTATGGTGAGACAAGGTTCTTGTTGCTGATGACGAGGTTGTGAAAGGTCATGACATTTAAAGATCAACAGTGGCAGTCATGTAATATTTGAAGTATGTGGATACTTTCTTTGTTAGTGTACAACTCTTTTGGTGATAATTTACTTTCTAGCTTTAGATTTCTGCTTTAGTTTTCTGTGTCTTGTTTTGGGTAAGTGATTTAAAAGTTGACATCTAATTTACTTGACTTTAGGGTTTGGATTTTAGCTTCTCTGCGGTGGGTTGGCACCCTGCCCAGGATTGGTTCCTGCCTTGTGCCCTGTGTTGGCTGGGATTGGCTCCAGCAGGCCCCCGTGACCCTGTGTTCGGATTCAGCGGGTTGGAAAATGGATGGATGGATGGATGGATTTTAGCTTCTTCCCTGCCTATGTTCTCCTATTCTTTTTCATATAAAAACTTTACTATCTCACTCTTGGTCAAATAGAAAGGTACCTGTAGTAGGATCATTTGAAAAAAGAATCATAACATTTCCTGTTCTGTCACTATTTCAAATTTGCTAATATCAATAGCACCAAGAGTAACAAGAAATTGTATAGTGCTACTAGGTGTGATGTTCTAAAGCTATCTGAGTGTATATTTTGCAGTCTTTGTTATTTATTGTTTTTATACTTTACTGGGTTGGTAATTTACAGTGTTCCTGACATCTAAGATGACTACTGCATAGATGGGGTTGTATAGTCATAAGCAACCATGAGGCAAATCTAGAAGCATAGTAAAATTGTTGCTACAGAGACTAAAGTCTTTAAAAACCTTGTCATTATCTACTGGACATGTATTCCAGGTTGTTTGGTTTCATGTGCCTGTTTATTGTTCTTGTAATTCCTTATGTTTTGCCCTAGGAAGGGTTTGTTTTATTCATTCTTTCATGTTATTTTTTACTATTGTGTGGGTGATGTCATTGCATCACCTTTTTATGCTTATGTCATATGTTGTGCTATTGCCAACAACCTTTGGTACTAGTTACATAATCAACAGTGGTGGTTGTCAGACTGTGGTGTGATGGGTTGATAAATCTTATGGATTATACAAGGCTGTTAATAAGTCTTGAGATGCTATTATTATTTAGACGCCTAATTATTTTGGCTCAGAAGTGAGTATTTATTGACAAAAAAGGAAATGATCAGAGTTAATTAAATTATAATCTAAAGTGGCATCATTAACAGCAGAGAATTATATTCTGAATGTTTACCTAATTAAATCAGATAATTAAATCTACAGTATGTTCATGAGTGTGTATGACCACTCATAAGTGAACAGATTCATGGAATCAATTAATGATAAAAATGTTTTGTTGAGGATATTAACTTCTATATCTATTTTAATACAGAGCTCTCCCAAGATTAATTTATCATAACTGATAGCTAATTCATATTAAAAGATTGCTAAACAGGAATAAGAATATAGTGTTCTAAAAAATAGATAATTGAAATATGCATAATCCAGTTTTATATTTAAAAGGTTATATCATTTAGACTTTAATGACATGTTAAGCTCCTTACATGCCATTTGTGTCTAATGTGTGATTAATGCAAATACATAATACCATCAGGTTAAGCCTTGACTAAAGAAACAAAGCACATAAAAGCCATGATTTTTTAAAGAAAACAATACTTTTTGCTTAAAATAATGTAATTTACTTGAATTGTTTTTTTCTATGTAGAACAGGTTTAAAATAAATTTTTAGTGTTTTTTAAAAGGGAGATATTTTTCTGTTTCTGGCTTATTTATGGCATAATGGGTACCATATTATTTTAAGGATACTGCCCTTGCGGAAGAACTGGTCAGGAAACTGCCTACCACAGACTAAGCTGGAAGAGACAAGCGAAGGAATGGATCAGCCAGAGCCTCATGATGCAGCATCCACTTTCTTCGATAGTGAATGTGGGAGCAAAATGACAATTAAGGTAGTCAATGAAAATTTTCCACTTTCGAGTGACATACTTGAACTGAGTATGGCCTCTTTATCTCTGCTGTCAACTGCTACTAACTCCCCCTGAGTCAACAGCATCCACTCCAACTGGATATGAAACTTTGACTTCAATGCACGAAAGTCGAACTCTCTGAGTTAAAAGTATTGAATACCATACTTGGGGTAAATATAAATGATATAAAAATGATATAACGAAAGATATAGTGGGAAAGCACTGCAGAATAAATAAGCTGAACCAGTATATAAAAGATTAGGAGGTATATTTAAGCAATAACTTTGATATAAAGCTAAAGCACAAATATAGCAAAGCTGATGGAAAAATACAGGAAAATATGAGAAAAACTGGGGATAAAATCAGAGTACTTAGTGCTCACCTAGAAAAAGATAAGCAAATGTTTACGATTTGTATTGAGGAAGTAGAACAATTGACATCCAGGGCCGACAAAAAAAGCAACTGTTGTAGAATCTGAATGCAAAGTGCCTTGGGATAAATTAGCACTGTTTGAAAAAAGACACATAAGGAAGAAAATCAGAATCAAAAGTCCAAACCATGAAAGTCCAAAACCAGTAAAATTCATAATACACTGAGATCTCAGCAGCTTATCGCATACAGCGATCAAATGCCTCAAAACCTAGAAGCCTGATAGTCTGGTTTGACAAACTACGGAATAAAGAAAATTTGATATTGATTCTCAGAAAGAAAGTGGAGATTATATTTGAAAAGAGCTGCATTTTCCCAGCTTTCTCTTCTTCAACAGCTGCCTTTCTACAGCATCAAACAATACTTACGCAAAGCTGAAATCAGATATAGCCTCTTTTTTCCAGTTAAAGTGAAGGTAATAGTCAATGGCCAATTCTATATCTTTAGTTCTCCAGAAGAAACATAAAAAGAGCTAAAAATACCAGACCTGTCATCTTTTAAAATATGAACATGAGTCATACTGTGTCTTGGCAATGCAAAGAAGAATCTAATGTATCTTGGACTATAACATGTTTGCTTGAACTATACCCTCTTTTTTTTTGGTCACTTTTCCAGTTACTATATTGAAATGTAATCTATTAAATATATGTGTACTAAGGGGGCCAAGCCCCCTGGCGCCTTTGGCGCCCAACCCCCAGTTGCGGCCAGAATATTAGTAAAATCTGTAAATGTACAAAAGAAAAATTCTTATTTATTGGAGTCAAAATTACAAAATTCTATAAATATGTAAAAGAAAAATTAATTATTATTTAATGGAGTAAAAATCATGAAATGAGAATAAAATATTTACTCTTTTACCGATTGGAGTAGTCCTGTTAAACTGAGGTCCACTATGCTCGATGAGTATTTATAAGAGACTAAATAAATGATCTATTCATTTTAACTGACAAAACCCATAACTTTCTTGATATTTTAGTTTATAATTTAAAAACGTAGTAAGAATCTGAAACTCTAACGGTATCACATTAAAGTGTAATAAATTCTGAAAAGAATGATACTAAACATATATATGTAGGTTTTAAAATAAGCCAGATTTAAAGTGTGACAAAAAACGTGACATAAAAACATCACATAAAATCGTTGCACTTTTAGGTTTAGGATTTTATATATAGAGAGTAGATTAGGGTAACCATTAAGTACCTGAAAGCGACAAGAGACTTAATACAAGTGTAAATGTTGGCAGGTATGTTTAAACGTGCATAATGAGGGCTTGTGCTTTATGTGTGTATAATTATTATATATAATTATGTGTATGTATGAAACTCCTTTATTTACTTATTGCTTAAAGATCATAGGGTACGGTGGGAAAGGATATTTCAATTAATATCCCAGAAAATTAGTGGAAGTGAGCCATGCATAGAATACACTGTAGATATATGCGCAAAGCATTTAATAATTCAACTTAAAACCTTTCATCTTTCACATTAATTTCATTAACAATTGTCAAAAATGTATCCAGGGCATATCCTGGAATCAGGCTCCAGCCTCACTGGGCCACATGATTTGGGAGTGTATCAAGTTAACATCATTTTGGACAAAAAATTTTGAATGCTTATCAAACAGCTTTGGTGCCACATACACTCCTAACCCATTCACTGGTGTATTTGGTGTACTCTCAAATGGGCTAAAAGTGGATAAAGACAAATTGATTGTAATTGCCTATACCACTCTACTAGCACATAGAATTAGCCTGTGTAATCTGAAGCATCCCAACCCACCTTTAATAAACAACTGATGTTGTATACTAAAAAAAATACTAAAAATAAAATTCTTGCTTAGAGAATCTGTTCAAATGTTTTTTTTTAAACATAGTAAGATCTATCTAGTAAAATTTTAGAACAAGTGTTTATATCACCATTTATATCATGGGTGACATCATCCATTCCGCTGTTGCAAACACAGCACCCCGAGACGCTTGTGCTGATCTCTGGAGATTTTAACCATGTGACGCTGGACAAAACATTACCTGCCTTCTCCCAGTATGTGGATTGTAACACCCGGGGAAATAGGATTATTGACCTACTGTAACGTTTAAGGACGCATACAGCGCCACCCCGCTGCCTGCGCTTGGGAAAGCAGATCATAACCTGGTTCTGCTTCAGCCTCACTACAAACCAAGAGTGTACAGGAGTACAGGAGAAAACTGGAGCAAAAGTTGCAGAATAACAGCATGCAGGAAGTGTGGGATGGGATGCAGATCATCACTGGCTGCAGCTCGAAGTGGGGTGCCTCCATCGAGGGAGACAGGGAGAAAGCAAACCTGATGAACAACTTTTTTAGCAGTTTTGACCACCCTAACCCACTCTCACTCTCACCTCAGAGTACTGCATCCTCCACCCATCCTTCTGCTGATACAAGCATAGGAGAAAGTTTTCCTCCACCCGCAATTACAGCAGCCCAGGTAAGCAGAGAGCTGAGGAGACTTCGTGCCAGCAAAGAAGTGGGTCCAGATGGAGTATCACCACGACTGTTGAATGCCTGTGCGTTGGAGCTGGGGAGTCCTCTGCAGTGCATCTTCAGCCTGAGCCTGGAACAGGGGAGAGTCCCGATGCTTTGGAAAACATCTTGCATCACCCCAGTCCCAAAGGTATCACGTCCTAGTGAGCTTAATGACTTCAGGCCTCTCGACCTGACATCACATGTGATGAAGACCATGGAGCGGCTGCTGCCTCACCACCTGAGGCCACAGGTCCACCACACCCTCGACCCTCTGCAGTTCGCATACCTGGAGAAGGTGGGAGCGGAGGATGCCATCATCTACATGCTACACCGATCCCTCTCCCACTTGGACAGAGGCAGTGGTACAGTAAGAATTATGTTTCTGGACTTCTCTAGTGCCTTCAACACCATCCAACCTCTGCTCCTTAGGGACAAGCTGACAGAGATGGGAGTAGATTCATACCTGCTGGCATGGATCGTTGACTATCTTACAGACAGACCTCAGTATGTGCATCTTGGGAACTGCAGGTTTGACATTGTGGTCAGCAGCACAGGAGCGCCGCAGGGGACTGTACTTTCTCCAGTCCTGTTCAGCCTATATACATCGGACTTCCAATACAACTCGGAGTCCTGCCACGTGCAAAAGTTTGCTGACGACACTGCTATTGTGGGCTGCATCAGGAGTGGGCAGGAGGAGGAGTATAGGAACCTAATCAAGGACTTTGTTAAATGGTGCGGCTCAAACCACCTACTATTGAACACCAGCAAAACCAAAGTGCTAGTGGTAGATTTTAGGAGGCCCAGGCCCCTCACGGACCCCGTGATTATCAGAGGTGACTGTGTGCAGAGGGTGCAGACCTATAAATACCTGGGAGTGCAGCTGGATGATAAACTGGACTGGACTGCCAATACTGATGCTCTATGCAAGAGAGGACAGAGCCAACTATACTTCCCTAGAAGGCTGGCATCTTTCAACGTCTTCAATAAGATGTTGCAAATGTTCTATCAAACGGTTGTGGTGTGCGCCCTCTTCTACGCGGTGGTGTGCTGGGGAGGCAGCATAAAGAAGAAGGACGCCTCACGCCTGGACAAACTGGTGAGGAAGACAGGCTCTATTGTAGGCATGGAGCTGGACAGTTTGACATCTGTGGTGGAGTGACGGGCACTGAGCAGGCTCCTGTCAATCATGGAGAATCCACTGCATCCACTGAACAGTATCATCTCCAGACAGAGGAGCAGCTTCAGCGACAGACTGCTGTCACTGTCCTGCTCCACTGACAGACTGAGGAGATCGTTCCTCCCCCACACTATGTGATTCTTCAATTCCACGGGGGGTAAACGTTAACATTATACAATGTTATTGACTGTTATACCTGCCTCGCACTCTCCACCTTGCACTTTTTAACTTGCACTGTGTTTTTATCACTCTTTAATTAATATTGTTTTTATCAGTATGCTGCTGCTGGAGTATGTGAATTTCCCCTTGGGGATTAATAAAGTATCTATCTATCTATCTATCTATCTATCTATCTATCTATCTATCTATCTATCTATCTATCTATCTATCTATCTATCTATCTATCTATCTATCTATCTATCTATAAAAAAGGACATTATTTTTTTAAAAATGTTTTCCTGTGCCATTGGCTCTCTTCTCTTTCTCTTGAGTGGGAGTTAATTTTTGTTTTATTAGGTTTTGTTTCTTTCTGTCCCTGCTTTCTTTCTTTAACATTCTGATTTTATTCTGATTATTTTTTCTAGTTTGACTGTGAATGTCATTTGTTGTATAAGTTTGACTTGATTGCATGCAATGTTATTTTCTTGAAATAAAAGAATTAAAATAAAAAAGTATTTAATGCAAATGGTATTCTTCTGGAAATGCAATATATACATGGAAACAACTTTCATCTGTATTTCTGCTATTATTGTTATTAATACAGTTCAAGCTATGATTTCGACAGTATTTCAAAAAAAATCAGCAAAGTAAGAATTCCCTGAAGAAAAGTACATTTTAAAAATTTCAAAATGGGTAGATGACATTTAGTCCGCATCAGGAGAAAACAAAAAGAAAAATAAAGTAAGAGCATATTTTTATAGTGATCTTCCTTCTTGCAAAGGGAATCTCAAAAATGATACACAATTTGACAACCATAATTAAAACTGTTTTTAAACTTCCAAAACTGTGTCCTCGTGGACGTTTTGAAAAGTAGTAGACAATTAATAAAAATGTAACAAAAACTAAAAGTTAATTGCTGAAAAACAAAACTAAATAAAAGCAAAAAAAGTAAAACTAAAATTAGAAAATGGGAAAAAAATAAAACTAAATAAAAACTAAAAAGAAACAACAAAGAAACTAAAAACTAAAATTAGAAAATGATGAAAAACTAAAACTAAATACAAACTAAAACTAAATAATATCTTAAAACTAGAAAAACACTGGTGTTACACTGTTCCTTGGATATACTGAAGAAAAATGTACTGTATCAACGGTTGAATTCCATTCCTTATCATCAGTTAAAGGTCTGCATCATATTTTTGCATGTCTGAGGTGCTTTACCAAGCATAAAATTTGCTATTGAAAAACCCAGAAATATGACATTGTGACTTAATGATTAATGAATGAGTTATTTATTTATTTTTATAAACTGTTAAGAGCTCTAATACAAACAGCCCTGCACTTGGAAAGCAAGGCATCAAGTCTATACAACAATAAAGCATCTACTGTTCAGGCTATCCTGGGATAAATTTATTAACCTGCCTGAAATCATATTGTGAATTACTGATTTAAAGTGTTACAGGGAACACCTGGTTGCATTTGGAGGAATATTTTGGACAAGTGGATAGCGCTTTGAGTACTGAGAAAAGTGCTATATAAATGTAATGAATTATTATTATTATAAATTAAATAAACAAATAGAAACACTATTAAATTATTAATGGAATGCGACAATAAATACATAAAAACAGTGATATTTGAGCATAACTAATAGTTTAATGAAATACAAAGTAAGTGTTTTGTTGGTTATTTTTTATGTATTTATTTAATTATTTCTTTATTTCAGTGACACTACACGTAACGTGAAATATGCATTGAAATTAAAACTGTCATTTTTGCCCATCAAACTTGAGAAGATGTGCTCTAGAGAGTACTGCTTTTTTATGTCTGGAATCATTAATGAAGCATATGCTTATAACTTTGACTGTGCACAACTGTTATGAATATATAATGAAGAAAAACTTACCAAGAGTTATACTGCAAAGCTCTTCATTCTTCATCAGAAGTCTGCATCTTAAGTATCTGCTGCAAATGTAGCTCTTGATGGCCAAAGATATACATTCACCCTACCAACATTTCACCAATTAAAAGACTCACTGGAGCCCATCTGCTCATCTTTGACAGGTAAAGTGACAGTTTTCATTTCCAGGTGCATTAATGTTGTATGCAGTGTTGCTGAAATTAAATAAATGAGGAAATAATGAAATTAATACATATAGTATTCTGCTTCTGTTAAAATGGCCACAGTAAGATTACAGGGTGACCAGAAGATGAAGCCTAAAACAAAGTTTAGAAAACTGAAATAAGTTTGAACTAATCAGAAAACAAAACTAAGACATCAATTTATTTATATTTGCCCAAAATATTCCTTCATATTTGTGCATTTTCTTCTCACTTGTGTGTTTTCTTTACAACCAATTTTTATTTTTTTCATAAATTGTTACAAGGTTTTTGTTTTATTTGTCGTCTTACAACAATAAACAGAATTTCTTCTTTATACTTATTGTCCTAACATAATCTATCCATTTTCTGACAAAATAATATTGTTCTGGATTGCAGGGAACCACTGGTTTTTCATGCAGGAACATCATCGGGTCACCCAAAAATGCATTTTCATGAAAATAAATGTATGTAGTTTTCTAGGATATCAGCCTTTTTTCCTCAAGTATAAAACATCTACAAAGTTTGTCGCACCAGAGTTCAAACTTGGTTTCAATGGAGACATATTATAATGGGGCCTGCACTCTATTTGAATCTTTGCTAAATAGAAACTGAACAACAGTCTTTCTTTACTTTTTTTCTCTGTTTTATTCACAAAATATCCATCCATCCATCCATTTTCCAACCCGCTGAATCCGAACACAGGGTCACAGGGGTCTGCTGGAGCCAATCCCAGCCAACACAGGGCACAAGGCAGGGAACCAATCCAGGGCAGGGTGCCAACCCACCGCAGGACACACACACAAACACACCCACACACCAAGCACACACTAGGGCCAATTTAGAATCGCCAAACCACCTAACCTGCATGTGTTTGGACTGTGGGAGGAAACCCACGCAGACACGGGGAGAACATACAAACTCCACGCAGGAAGGACCCGGGTGGCGAACCCAGGTCCCCAGATCTCCCAACTATGAGGCAGCAGCGCTACCCACTGCGCCACCGTGCCGCCCTCACAAAATATTCTTCTCTATTTTATTCTCACACAATCTGCTTGCAGCATCACATGCCCAGACCTATACAATAAACACACATATCCACAGCACCCCTAATGCACACATCCTTGAGACACAGAAGGCAAACCAGGGTTCTTGGAGAAAACGTAAACGGATGTTGAAAGTATGTCCATATAACACAGAGGGAGAGACCCTGTACATTTTACTGTCTCTCATTAATATATGTTTTTCATATATTTCTTAGAAGTAAATGCACATGATAAATAGCTTCTTTTACATTTTTTAATTGTTTATTGATATCATAGAACACATGTTTCAAGGTGGTGGAATGGATAAAATGCTTGAACATTCAAGAAAAATAACACTTAATTTGTCTCTTTTGTTAAGTTCCTCAGTCTTCAACTATTTGAAGGTGACTCAGTTTGGAGATGATTTCCATGGCTTAAAGGATTTCCACAACTTCAAAATGTATTCGGCATTATTCAGTTACTTCAATATTTGAACAAGACAACACAGTAAAAAGGATGCATATACATTAAGGATGAGATCTGTGTGTGTATGTGTGTGGGTGTGTGTGTGAATGTTTATTGAAGGGATTCTTGTGAGTAAAAATGTTTCTAAAAACTAATGTTACTTAATTTTATGTAGTTACCGATATCTATTGTATATGTATATTTATATTGGATTGTATCAAAATTAAATGTAATGAATAATATCTGGTACCAATGTGTAGCTTACGGTGGCCCTGAGGGGCAAAGTGTGAAAAAAATGTGAAGGCTTATTTGAGATTTTAGTTTTTGTCTTTTAAATATTGTTTAAGTTGACCAATAAATGAAAAGGGAATTGACTTTTAGTATTTTAGTATGGTGCATACCACTTGCAACACTTCTACTAATAAAGGCACTACTAGGTATAAAACATTTATTTAATGGATGAGGGAATAGAAACAGATGAATGTGAACTATTGTGGTGATGAATCCAGGGACCTGCCCGCTTGGTGCCTCATCTATAAACAGTGCATAAATATAAAAATTTTGCATATGCCTGTTTCCATGCACATCTTCGAGATGTATAAAAACTAAACTTGGCACGCACATTTTCACGGCAGCCTCACACCATACGTATACACTTTTCTGCTCAGTTTTGCAAACTGGCAGCACCCAGCATCAAAGCAGTGCTATTGTTTCTGTGTTGTTTCTCTTCTTTTTCATATTTGCAGCCATGATGTGGGATTTATCAAATACACCAAAATTAACTGCATATCGTTTAACACTAGAATTACCAAAGCCTATGAAAAAACTCATAAACCTGGTCCACCTTAAATCTGCTCGCACCTCTCCGTCAGCATCTTTTGTTTTGTAAATGTGTCGATATGCAGCAAGCAGCCTACTATACCATCCTCCCACCACGGCAGAAACGGCAAAATCGCTCTCCCAGCTCAAGCCTTGTTTATCTGTTAGTGAGGTATAGGGCTGGGCGATTTGGCCTAAAATCAAAATCTCGATTAATTGAACATTTTAACACGATTACGATTAATGAACGATTATTTAATTTTTTTTTTTTTTTTGCCCTCATAGTTCACTGACAAGTTTTGTACAGTAAATATGCTCACATATTACAAGTGAGAGATTTTTGAATGAAGGGTGCATTACTTGATTTTAAAATAATTGAAGGAAACACACTATCTACTATCTGTGATTATTTATTGAACATCAATGTTGAACAACTGAAATTAAAGCACACATTGCCTAAAACAAACAGTCACTTTGTTCTTATAAAAAAAGTAAAAATAAATAACTTGCACTTTTGGAAACAAAATAAATTATTTTCAATGTTTTTCTTATTAAAAGTAGAAAATAAGCAGTATCTCTTCTAAATAAAATAACTCTTATATATCCTGTAAATAATATTTTAAACAGTGCATTTCTTGCATCTTCTGTAAACAAATATTTTAATGTGCAATGTATCAATGTTGTCCTGTGGTGGGTTGGCACCCTGCCCAGGATGTTTCCTGCCTTGTGCCCTGTGTTGGCTGGGATTGGCTCCAGCAGACCCCCGTGACCCTGTGTTCGGATTCAGCGGGTTGGAAAATGGATGGATGGATGTATCAATGTAAACAACAGATTGTTGTAATGAAAATAGAACTCTCTAAACACTGTTGCAAGAGGTGATCTTAGCGATCTTGTCATGTCACTATATGAAGATGAATTTACTCTAAGTTCTTACTAAGAAACACGAGCATGTTAACCTTTTCAGGTTTCAGGCAGGACCTGAGGCATGTAACAATGTTTCCGCCCGAACTGAAAACCCGCTCTGATGGGGAGCTAGTAGCTGGTATGCAGAGATACTTTTTTGCCACCTTACTTAGAGTGGGAAAGTGTACATGATGCTTCCTCTACCAGTCCAGTGGATTTGCCTCACTATCCAGCATGGGGGACACCAAATAGCTGCTCATCTCTGCTTCTAGCGATTGCTGAAGTGACAGAGTGGGTGTTGCCTCACTCCCTTTAAAAAAGCTTCCTAATGACCTCTTTTGCTTTTTTGCTACTGCTGATGAAGTTGTTGGTTCTGCAGTCTCTGTAATCTGACTTTCTCTGCATACTTCAGCTTCTGACATCTTCTCCATCTCTGTTTTCACTTTCTCCTGAATGGTGGGGACATTGTGAGCAGAAATGTAGGTAGCTTTAAATCTGGGATCAACAAAACTGGCTGTGTCCAGGAGCTCTTCTGTGATAGGATCTGAGTACTTCTCCTTAAGGTACCTGAGGATGCTGGTTTTGATAGTTTTAGTCAGCTCCACATCATCATCCTCCTCAGCAAGCACTCGTGAATTGAGGATGTGCAGTACAGGCTTTACAAATGAAATGGTCACATACTCTTCCCCTGATAGGGCGTCTGTGAACTCTATCAAGGGGGAAAGAGCCTTGCTGACAGCCTCTAAGACATCCAGGTCAGCCCACGATGGAACAAGGTGCCTGGATTTTTTGACTTCAGAAAGGACCTGTGTAATAGCTTTCCTTTGTTCGAGGACTCTTGCAATCATCATTTGCATCGATCCCCATCTGGTAACGCATGCTGTTTTTAGCTTGTGTTGTGGCAGGTTCAGTTCTTGTTGCACCTTCATTAATGCCTTCTTTTTTTTCCAGCTATAGGAAAAAGCACTGACTATGTTTTTGCACACCCTCACTGCACGTGTCACACGTTGATCTTTCAATCCATTTTCTGAAACACACAAAATTAATAATTTTTTTATTATTATTGACAATATTTTATTTATACCTGAAGCTTTAACAGTACCAAAATTAATGAGCCTCTTATATTTCTTAAATAATATCAGATTAACAACACATTTTTACAACACAATGATTTTTACTTTAATGATGTAGTGTTCTATTACATTGTAATGTGAACTTAACATTGTAACACTGTAATATCAAGCATATTGTAACATTTATAAAGGTGCTTTATGAACAAATTTAGCGTAGCCAGAATATAGTAAACGCCAGATATGCCCAATTTGATAACATCCCAATGCTATTATATTTAATTAAGCTGACGTGTACTTACCAATTGCAAGGTGTAGTCGGTGTCCAAAACACTGCTGCCGTAACCATCCATTAAGCGCAGCAGCTTTGACAACATTAGCACCGTTGTCTGTCGTAATGGCTGAAAGTTTTTCTTCCGCGAGGTCCCATTCAGAAAGCATATCTTTCAGACCTTGTGCAATCATATCTGCCGTGTGATCGGTTGGAAAATATGCCGTCTCAAGGCATCTCTGGTGCAGCTTCCAATCGTCGTCAATGTAGTGCAAAGTAAGGCTCAAGAATGCGTCCATCGTCCTACTTGACCAGAGATCAGATGTGGCTGCAAAGTGTTGAACATTTTTCAGTTCAGCAGCTACATTTTTACAACATGTCTTGTACATGTCTGGCAGCGCAGTTTTAGAAAAATGTGATCACGATGGCACAGTGTATCTTCTGTCGAGAGTTTTAACGAGGTGTTTAAACCCGCTTCACTCCACTGTAGACAAGGGAGTCATATCCTTTGCGATGTAATAACAAATAGCGTCAGTTATTTCTTTCCATCTTCTTGAACTCTTCTCATACTGTGTGGCATTTGTGAACGCTTGTGTTATCGACATCTGCTTTGCGGAGGCACTTGTTGCTGGGCGCTTGTCAGTCTCTTTTTGTTTTTTTTGAGCCATGCACTGTTCATATTCAGTAACGTGATTGTGCTTCAAGTGTTGAAACAAATTGGTGGTGTTACCTTTGGGCGTCGAAACTGTTTTTCTACAGTGTCTACATCTGACTTCATTTTGTTCGATGTCATCCTTACTGAAGCCAAAATGTGTCCAAATGACGGAGACTGCGTTTTTCTTTGGTACAAGCTGCTCTTGTTGCTCAGTTGTGTCAGTGTTTAAGATCTCCATGCTCGACGTGTTGGCGGAATAACGTAACGTACGCGGTAGTGTTTTTAAAGAGAAAGTAATCGAAATAATCGACCTGGAAAAATTTGATCGATTATAGGTTCTGAATGTCGATTTCGATTACTTTTCGATTAAATGCCCAGCCCTAGTGAGGTACCAGGAGCTGTATAGTGTAAATAATATAGTGTTATTTGGAACACATGCGTTTCATGTGTGTTTCGTGTCTACAAAGATCTATGTAAGTGTAGCATGACAGAAATGTTGAACCCATACCTAAAAGACAAACTTTTCTCATGTTTTAGTACTAACGACAAAATGTAGACATGAAGTGTATATTGTGTGAAGACTGAAGTCCAAATATCAAATAAGCACTTTCACAAAAGGTACATGTATAAAAAAATAAGTGTGCTTTTATTCAAGACTATAACTGAAGATAAAGAAATCGGGTTAGTGTATATCGTTGTTATGACTACTTTTGGTAGTATGTCTTTATTTGAAAACAGCAGTGTCAGATCGGGGCAAGCGTGAAAGCGACTGAGAGAATAAAACTGAATAAAAACCTTTACAAGCACCATACGTTTACACCGGCTGTTACAGACTCAAATCAAATGTATGTTTTTATTGTATAATAGTAACAATAAGAGCAGCTCACTACTCACAACGTTTATTTTGTGACGCGGCAAGACTCGAACTAGCGACCTGTCGATTATGAGTCAGCAGCTCTTACCGCTGTACTACCATCCGGAAAGTCTACAAGTTTTTTCGTAGGCTTTGGTAATTCTAGTGTTAAATATTTAATTCATTTGATTGTAGTCATTCTGTAACAATTTAAGGGTGCATGGAGTGGCCAAACTATTCCAAATACCATAGCTGCTTTAACGTTGTTAGAAGACATTAGAAATGGAAGAATTAGAAGAGAGGGTGTATTTACAGATGATGATGACTGTCTTCTAAGTCAATTTTGATTTCCATAAGCTATCCCTCTTGGATTTGTGTGCTGAACTGGCTTTACAAAGGCAGACTTTGAGTAATTGTGCTCTCCCTGCTCCTTTGCAAGTTCTGTCTACTCTCAGGTTTGTATACACATGAGATTTTCAACGTGTACTTGCTTGACCGACTGGGTATTTCTCAGTCGCGGCATGCCTGCTGTATAGGATGGTATTATTCACTTGTCATCCAGATATGTAAGATTTCCTTACACTGTGGTTGAACTGGGAAAACTCAAAGCTCAATTCACAGCAACGTTCAGTTTTCCAAAGGTAATTGGAGCGGTCAACTGCGCGTTCATTACTATTGCAAATGCGCTGGACAAGTTATATCAGCCAGAGATGAATCACTAAAAGAATGAGCTGACATTACGTCATCTATAGCAGGAGCACCTATAAAAATGGCAACTCTGTTGCACCCACTTTTTTTCCAACTAGTGTGGCAAAAGGCAAGTAGTCCTTTTAAAGATAGCAAGTCACTTCAAAGAGCCATGTAAGGAGAATCTACACGTTGTGGTGCTCAGCATTGATGACACACTATTAAGGCACCTTCAGAGAATGAATTTACTTATGTAAATAGAATGCATTTCCAGTAATTAATGTGCTGCTCTATAGTAAAGTGTGTCACATTGTGTAAGCACGTATGTTGCTTGCATAATGTGGCACACATTTGTGGCTTGCCCGTACCTGAAAAGATGCAGTATGATGAACCTGACCCTGACCACCAAATGATCAGCCAAATCGGAGAGTGTTAGAACTTCGTTTGCAGGTAATTAACAGAATGTAAAAACAGGTAATCAGATGCAGCATTTATTTTTAACCAATTCATTTATTTTGCTGTTAGTATCACATAGTACATCCCTTATGTTCCTTAGTTCATTGGCCACATCTCTTACAGTGTCCACATGGTCGCCCAGTGGTTTCTAAAGCAGAGGTGTATGTGCAGCCATTGCCCAAGAAGTGCTGGGCACAGCAGCACCATCACCGTGTGGATTCATGTCCTTGGTACAGGGGTCAGCGTTTGTAATATTGTCTGAAACAGAATAAACAAATGGTGGGCTGTGACTTGCCGACTTTGATATTTGACCACTGTTTTATTTTGGGCACTCTCCGACTTTCTAAATTTGTACTTTTGAGTGTCTCCACCACTCTGCATCAGTCAATCAACTTCCTTTTTTTGCTTATACCACTACTTAAGCCAGCAAATAGTATGTTTTTCCTTGCCTCTACTTCACATTTGCTGAAATTCTTCTTTTTTATATGTGCTTTTAATATTGTCTTTTACCAAAACACTCAACAAAAGGGGCTATTTATATTGATTTGCATATTCAAATAGTTGGGGTGGGGCTTTAGGCATGTGCACGTGCGTTAAATTTCACATTCATTGGGATTTATAAAGGGAAAGTGCGTGTAAGTTGGCGTATGCAGTTTTTAATGCATCTGGCTTTTTTTGTGCGTATGCCCATTTTCAGTTTTGTCGGTATGTAATGTTTTAGTGTGAATTCTATGCGCGGCGTTATACAAGCTCTTGATACGTAGAGTACAAATTTAAGGATGTTTTGGGATTTAGTTTTATATTTGAAAGATTCTGGGTTTCACCTTCTGCCCTATCCTGTTTTGTTGTATATGTTAAAATGTTTACATTTTTTGTATATAGAGTGTGTGTGTGTTTCCTATACAAGTTGGTATACTTTATTATGTTGATGTTTATAGTTTATAGTATACAAAGTAACTGTTACATGTAAAGCTGATTCTGTTTGTAAAATGAAAATAATGAACAAAACCTTCATGTGAGCTCAATTCTATTTAAAGCATACTATTTAAAATATAAAGAACATCCATCCTTTATCCAACCCGCTATATCCTAACTACAGAGTCACGGGGGTCTGCTGGAGCCAATCCTAGCCAACACAGGCAATGTTCCAACACAATCAGGTATAAGCCAGGAACACAGATTAAGAGTTACAGAGCTGTAAGGCATGAGCAAATACCACCAGGCCAATTTGCTACCCTAAATTAACACATGAAATGGAAAAAATACTACATTTGTCAATTATTAAAATTTTCGTTTTAATCAGTAATGTGCAAAAACTATTCAACCATATAAACCATTCCCATTGGAATTAAAAAGTATCTATCTATCTATCTATCTATCTATCTATCTATCTATCTATCTATCTATCTATCTATCTATCTATCTATCTATCTATCTATCTATCTATCTATCTATCTATCTATCTATCTATCTAAACCAGTGTTTCTTAATCTGTGAATCACTATAGATGGGTCGCCAGCCTATCATCATGCTAGTTACAGACATGTAACGCAGTGTTGAAAACTTCCACAGGAACTGTTCTTCTATATTAAGTTAATTTATCATTACGCTCATTACACCAAGGAAGCTCTTTGTTATAATAGACATATACCAATGAGCTCAAACCAACCTCTCCATTTAGACTGAGTACCACATTTAATTTAAATAGGCCATAAAGGTTGAGAAAGCATGGAAGAGGAGTGTGCCATGCAAGACCTCATATTCATAGTAATAATTGTACATTGTTGTCAGTTGCTTAACAACTTTTTTGATGTTATTTTTCATGTTATATTTTTGTTCTTTGAGTTTTTCTTGTTGATGTTTTATAATTGCTATGTACTGAAACATTCCTCTGTTGCTCTCTGATTTATGATTCTGGGCTTCAGCTTCCAAGGCACTGATCCTTCACTTCCTTTTCCTAGTCTGCATCAAATGTAGTCTCTTATATGAATCATCTACATTGCAGTCTTACAATAAGCAATAGTTCTCAGCAGAGCGCATGTGACAGCTTCAGTACTTAGGCTCCAGGTTACAGTGCAGATCTGTGGTGTTATACTCATGAGGCTTTTAAGTTTTTAAGACTACATCTCAGCCTATTGATGAATTGATCCTACATTTGTTTCAGTGATTTATTACCTTAAATAGCTTAGCATTAAGTGTTTAGAAATTAGACTTCAAAATCACTTTTTTATGATGACTAATCTTTGACATAAACAGCTCTCACTTTATGTTCTTAACAGATCCATGTTTCCCACATGTGCGGATTGAGTAAGCTTAATGCCATTATAATCAAAAACAACAGTGTTTGGGTAATAAACTGGTTATTTTAGTAAACATCACATTGACAACTTCTGGCAATTTTTTTTCTGTGTTGACTTATTGAGTAAGAGGTTATTCTCACATTAACATCTTTTTTTTACAAAGGCAAATGATCTGTAGCATACAAACAAATATTTGATGACATTTATATTACTCGTTAACCTGCACTGGAGCATGTGCTTGACCTGCAGATATATTCAAACCAAGCTGGTAGAAGCAATCCTGTTAAAGTAGAAGAACTTTTCCCATGGGTTCTATTTCCTACATTTATATTCTATCCTCTGTATTTAGCTCTGTAATAAAGTCATGTTCAAGCTGTTCAGGCTAAGCAAATCCACTGAGTCTGTTTGCAAATGCTAAGGTTTTTAGGTTTTGAAATAAGGAATTATTGACATTATGCTGGTAGGTATAATTTGATGATTATATCATAAGGATGAAAGTGATACACTTTTTTATTTCATTATAATGATGGTGAGGAATTTTTCAAAATGCAAACAAAAGCTAAAAAGTTAAGAGAATAAAATATACTGTGGAAGGTAATGAGCAGAATTGACCTTCCATAACATTGAACTAATGTACTCCAGGATCTAGTACTGCCTCTCCTGGAAGTACCTCTCTTCTTGACAGCAAGTCAACCAATTCCTGCACAGGGTTGATTGATTTCTATTATCCTAAAGGACCACACTTCTCTCCCAACACTACACCTCTCTTCCATATTTCTAAAAGTATTATTACTTTTAATCATTATGGCATGTCCTACACCAAAATGGAGTATAGTTTCCCATTTGATACTGGCATCCTGCTTACGTTATCATAATAGACTCGAATCCCAATGAAGAATCTTCTATGGTGTTTTAAGACCTGTTGTAGGACAATGTGGCCATTGCCCCATTTTGTTAAATGAGCTGATATCTCTGCATAGACCTTTTCATAAGAAAGCTTCAATAAACAATGTTCTTTTGTAAAGTTGTAACCACCAGATGAACTCTGGGTGACTCTAAGGCACTTCTTGCCTGGCACCTTGCCTGTACCTGGCAGGGACATTCATCCAATCACCAGAGGCTACACCTTCCTTTGAAATACAGTATATGCACGTATCCTTCCATCTCTTTGGAAATGAAAGCTGATGACCCATTCTTAAGGAGAAATGAACCATCTACTCTCTGAGACCAAATAGCTCGCAAACTTTCTTTGATCCTGGAAGCTACTCGCCATAGAGCTGTGGAGCTGGATGATCTCAACCAGCTATGGGATCCACTTTTCCATGCTAAGGACTTAGTCCAGAAGGGAACCTCAGCACCAGAGTCTTTTTTTTCCCTGTGAAGTTACAGAGGATGTAGCAAAGGTTGAATATTAGACCAGTGGCAACTAACAATGATGTCACACTAAAATTCCAAAAGTAAAACACTGAATTAAAGAGCCTGTAAAAACAAGAAAACCTTGAAAACATGTTAACAAACTAAGAACTGCAACCCTCTTTTGATAATTAACTAACATCAATCAATTGAAAATTCTCACCCACAACATTCCTATGCCATTGCAGTCCTGAATATAGCAATATAACTTGTTGACTCAAATCCTTATCAGGTCTGGCTTCACGATTAATTAACTGAGGCATCTGGCATCACTGCTATCTATCTGTTTAATTTGTGAGTTAGGTTGGGTTAATAGGTAAACTGGATTCCCCTTCAAGAATGTATATTGTCACACACGTGTGCATAAGGCTCACCTTCAAGGCTCTGATAAGGTAGGAAATGCCACCATGAGAGGGGAGAGGGTACTGTTGCTAACATCCTTATCTTTCCCTCTGCAGCTCCAAAGGGTCACAGTCAGCAATTGTCAGCATTACAGTAAACATAATATACAATATATGCAGTACATAATATAAAGTAGGCTCAGCCCACTCGGACCCATTCACAGTCAGGCACTCACTGCTTTACATGAGGATGTGATTAACAAAGATTTTCTAGTTTATTTGTGTGATATTACAGTAACATTGTATTAATACCATATACATTAATGAAAATAACATAAAACAATAAAGCATCCACCTCCTGAGGTGCCCACTCAATAAAAATAAAATAATCCATGCAACAGAAGTTTTAAATTATTTTACATTAAATTTCCTTTCAGTTGAATGAAAAAAAATTTACAAATATTTTACCCAGTATTTCAATTTTAAGTGGCCTCTTCATGTTTCTGAAATAATGTATCTGCTAATACAAAATTAAAATATTTCAAAGAAACTATGTTTAAGTAAATACACCTACTTTATTAACATTTTTTCTTGAAGTTTTTATGTTTCTTTTCTTTAATATTATTATATGAGGGCCCCCGGCTTTTCCCATGGGCCCTTGATGTACTAGCTACACCATTGCTCCCAAGCCCCACCCTTTTCTAGCTGAGAAATTTATAAAGAACTGCTCAACAGAAGTGGATGTCTTTTGTTGGGACCCAGTTAAAAGAAAGCCAGAGAAAGAGACTGTTGCAGGGACACACTTCACTATGAAGGCTCCATATTTGTTAACAGCATTGTCTGACTATTTTGTTGTTTATTTCTTGATTTTCAGTTATTTAATGCTAGAATTACCAAAGCCTATTGTAGCTGCGTTTTCCCAAAGTTTCTAAAATTCTGCAGCTCAAACTCAAAAAAAAAAGGGATTCAGCAAAGGCCTGACGCGCAGAAATGATTCCACAGACAAAATATCTTCGTTTTTAAAAGTTTAGTTAAGTTTCAAAGTAAAACAGTTCACACAAAAAAAAAGAAGAAAAATTAAAATAGCAAAAAAAAGGAAAAAATTATAATAAGAAAAATGTAGCTCTGAGCTTAATCTTGTTACAACTTAAATCGTTATTAATTTCTTATAATTTCTGAACCATTTCAAAACGGTCAGAAAACTGTATGCTTATCCCATTTCTAAACTTAAAATGGGTTTATCAAGTCTCTCTTTACTGGGACCTGTTCTAAACACAACTGAGTTTATTATCTCACTGTTTCTCAGTTATAGCAAGAAGATTCTATCTCTTACTAACTTATAGGGGGAAAAAGACTATACCATTGTCTATGACTATAGAAGAAATTATGTTCTATTCAAATAAAGCAAACATTAATATGAGTTTAACTCAAAACTTTAACTTTCTAAAATTGGCTCTTACATTTCCGGCCCCTAATTGGCTATGCAGGAGCGGAGACAATTACTATACTTTACTTCAATATGAGCCAGTTAACTATTGTTTTCAAAATACTAACATTAACACTGCAAACAAACACTTTAAAATTTTCATATTTCAAACATTGGCTGTTTCTTGAAGCAGGCACAGTTTGTTCACGGGTCTGTCCAGTGTGCTGGTTTTGGTCTGCACACAAACTCTTCTGACTGCACCTTTGGCATCTGGCATTGTCTTGATGACTCGACCCATTACCCAGGAATTGCGAGGTGTAGCTTTATCTACAATTAAAACAACATCCCCTGGTTCAAAATTTCTTCTTGGTGCTAGCCATTTTTGACGTTCTTGAAGTATTGGCAAATACTCTTTAGTCCATCTTTTCCAAAACAAATCAGCCATGTATTGAATTTGTTTCCAGCGTCTTCTTGGGTATGGTTCATTTTCTGAAACGAGTTCGGGTGGTAATTTAGGTTTTGTCTTCAGTAACAACAAGTGATTGGGTGTGAGTGGTTCCAAATCATTTGGGTCATCTGATGTCTTTGTAAGGGGTCTGTTATTGAGTATTGATTTTCACTCTACACATCATTGTAGGAAGGTTTTCATCATCAAGTGTTTGTTGGTTTAGTGTTGAATTTAAGATCTTTCTTATGCTCCTTATTTGTCTTTCCCACACTCCACCTTGATGAGAAGCTGATGGTGGATTGAAAATCCATTTGATTTGTTCTTGCATCATAGCATCACTGATTTTTTTGTGTTCCAACTTTTTAATAGCTTCTCGTAGCTCTCTTTCTGCTCCTACAAAATTTGTTCCATTGTCTGAGTGCATGATTTTAACTTGTCCTCTTCTATCGGTAAATCGGAGTATGGCTTGGATGCAAGAATCAGTGTCTAAGCTATGTACGAACTCTATGTGTGCAGCTCTGGTTGTTAAACATGTGAAGATTACTCCGTACCTCTTAACTAGGCTTCTTCCTCTTTTGACTAGGAAGGGGCCAAAATAATCTAGTCCAACATTTGTAAATGGTGGTTGGTTTGGTGCTAGGCGATCTTCTGGCAAATCTGCCATTTTTTGTTCACCTACTTTTGCGTTGTATATTCTGCACGTTGTGCACTTTGAAATTATTTTTCTGATAGCTGAGTTTGCTTGAGGTATCCAGTATTTCTGGCGTAACTGTGCGAGCATGTAGTTGCGTCCACAATGTCCAATTCGTTTATGAATGTGCTGCAATATAAGAGAAGCAACATGTTAATGCTTGTGTAGAATTGCAGGGTGTTTAGCTTCTTCGGGCATTGCAGCTTTGCAGAGTCTTCCTCCGACTCTCAGTATTCCATCTTGCATGATTGGGTCAAGTTTATAGATTTGACTGTTCTTTTTAACACAAGTCTTTTTCTTTAAAGCCTTTAATTCCTCTGGAAATTCTTGCTGTTGACTGAGGTGGATAAGCTCTGTTTCGGCTTTAACTAAATCGTCTAGAGAAATTGGATTTGTTTTTAGAGTCAGTTTATACTTTTTCATGTGCTTTGCAATGAGTGATTTTTGTTCTTCTGGATTACTTTTAGTCTGACTGACTTCTAGTTGGAATACTTTTCTTTCATTTCTTATGTTCAGCATTAAGTCTTTAAACTTGAAGAACCAAGCCACTACTTTCTTCAAGCGATGGCAATCTGAAAAATAGGTGATTAGTTTGTTGATGGGCTCTGTTGCTTCCTCTATTTTTGTCACGTTAACTGCACAAGTTTTAACTTCTGGATCATCTTCAATGAGTGGATCATTCAGTTGATCTGGTCTTTTTGGTCACTCCTTTTCAGGCTTCAATAATAAACTTGGACCTTGTGACCATGTGGTGCTTTTGAGAAAGTTTTCTATGCTTAGCCCCCTGGATGCTTGATCAGCTGGGTTAAGAGCAGATGTGACATACTTCCATTGTGAAGGCTGTGAGTGATCTCTGATCATGGAGATTCTGTTGGCAACAAAGGTCTTGAACCGAGTGCTTTCATTTGAAATGTATTTTAGCACCGTGGTGCTGTCAGTCCAAAATGTAGATTCTTCTAAGGGCATTTGAAGCTCACCTTTAAGCATTTTGTCCATTTTAATTGCCACAACGGCTGCTGTCAGCTCCAATCTTGGGATCGTGACCTGTTTCAATGGTACAACTCTTGACTTGCCCATCAGGAATGAACAATGCTTTTTGCCCTCTTCGTTGGTTAAGACAAGGTAAGTGACAGTGCCATATCCATCTTCACTAGCACCTGCAAAATGGTGCATTTGTGCTGTCTTTATGGTTCCAAACCCAGTAGGTTTGAAGCATCTGTTCACTTTATAGTCTGTAAGTGACTGCAAATCCTCCATCCACTTTTTCCATTTCTGAATGTGTTTGACTTCTAGTTCTTCATCCCACCCAAATTTATCTTTGCATAAGTCTCTTAGAATAAGCTTAGCTGGCAGTAGGGCAGGTGCTAAAAAACCAAGTGGATCATAAACTGAGCTAACAACAGACAGAATACCACACCTTGTAGCAGGCTTGCTTTGTAACTTAATCTGAAATTTGAAACTGTCTGTTTCTGTGCACCATTGGACACCTAGGGCACGCTCTGTGGGAAGGACACTGTGGTTCAAGTCTAAATCCTTCTGTTCATGAGCTCTGTCTTCTTCAGGAATAGACAATAAAACTTCTCTGTTGTTACTCACCCACTTAGTCAAGTGAAATCCCCCTTTTAGGCATAGAACTTGGAGGTCCTTTGCCAGCTTTATAGCCTGTTCCTCTGTCGTCACTGACCTTAAGCAGTCATCCACGTAGAAGTTATTGAGAACGGTGTTAACAGCTTCCTCAGGAAATGTATCCCTGGCATCTTCGGCTGTTCTACGCAAAGCATAAGAAGCACAACTGGGTGAAGAAGTAGCACCAAAAAGATGTATTGTCATTTTGTATTCTTCAAGGTCTTTACTTAGATTACCTTCAGGCCACCATAAAAAACGTAAAAGATCAGTGTCTTTATCTGGTACTTTAACTTGGTAGAACATTGACTTAATGTCTGCCATTAGTGCTACTGGCTCCTTTCTGAATCTTGTAAGGACGCCAATGAGTGTGTTAGTTAGGTCAGGGCCTTTTAATAATTGCTCATTAAGTGAGATTGCCTGGTAGGTGGCAGTGCAGTCAAAGACTACTCGAATTTTATTTTTCTTTGGATGATACACACCATGATGTGGGATGTACCACACTCTGCCTTCGTTGCAATTTAGGTTTTCTTTGGGTACCTTAACAGCGTAACCCTTGTCTATAATGTCTTTCATGAAGGCTTTATAGTCTCCGTGGAAACCTGAATTTTTGTTCAGTTTTCTTTTGAGTCCAATAGCACGCTGTTCAGAAATACAGCGATTGTTTGGCATTTTCAGTGTTTCATCCTTCAAAGGTAAATTTAAAGAGTAATGGCCACCTACCAGACTCACAGATTCTGAGGCTATGCGCATGAACTTGATGTCCTCCTGTGACATCTCCTCCTTTTCTTCACAGCTGCGTTCTGGAAAATCTGTGTTATACTGTTGCAGCAACATATCCTCAATCTCTGTTATTGACACACGATTGACTGAATGTTTGGCATCTTACCACTTTGTTTTGTGAGGTCATCTTTCTTTTTGTATGGTCCACCAACTACCCATCCAAGTGCAGTCTTCATAGCATAGGGTCCACCTCCTTGGTTATATATGGTTCGTGACTCCTTGAAGATTTCTGGGTAGTTGATTCCTTTTAAAAGATCAGCTTCAGAGTCAATATGAGTTAGACGTACCTCTTTAAGATATGCCCACTTATCAATATCTTCTTGTATTGGAATATTTTCTCTGTCCACTGGAATGGAGACCTGTGTAAAGACCTTTGGCAAATCAAAATATTTATCATCATTGAGACCACAGACTTGTAAATCTGATAAGACAAAACTTTGAGTTAGCACTTTTGAATCATCATCATAGTTATTCATAGTTTTGAGAAATACTTGAGTTCTCCTCCCTTGAAGGTTTAATTGTCTCTGGAGCCTTTCTGTGCAAATTGTTACTGTACTGCCTTGGTCTATAAAGGCATATGTTTCTACATACCTTTCGCCATTCTTAGATTTTACCTTTACAGGAACTACTTGCAGTGCACATTCTTCTCCGGCCCCAGTAAAGGCACAAGTTCCAGTCTCTGTTTCCTTGTCAGTAGATGTCGCCATACTAGCTGTAGATTTAGATGTTGCCCCGGAATCTTTTTTGATATGCAGGATGTCTGGGTGCTGAAAAGAACATGTCTGACATTTCATTCTTTCTTTACAATTCTTACCAAGGTGCCCCTGTTTGAGACAGCGAAAACATAAACCTTTAGATTTTAAAAAGTCAATTCTTTCTCTGTGCGGCAGTTCTTTGATTTTACTACATTCAGCAAGGATATACTGCCCATTGCAGAATACACAAGGATTTTTAAATGCACAGTTAGCATTAACAGTCTTTTCGACCAAAGTTTCTCTTGCCTCCTTTTCATTGACATCGGAAATACTTGTGGAAAAAATACTTCCCGATCTCTGTCCGTATTTCTGAGGAGACTTAGCTTTTTCAGTCTTTTCTTTTTTCTCTATACAAGTGTCACCTTGTGAAAACAAAGGGTCTAGAAGCATTTCAGCTTCGTCATGCAAAAAATTAATTAGTTCAGGTATGCTAGGTCTCTTTTTACTGTCTCTTGTAAGCTTATATGCATACCTTATCCATTCGTTATTTAGAGAGAATGGAAATTTCTTACACACAACACGCACATTATTACTGTTATTAAATTCCCCACCGTTCCCTGAATCATTCATAGTGTTCATGCAGATTGAGAGGAAGTTAGCGTAATCTCTTAGAGCTTCCCCATCGTTTTGCTTTATTTGAGGCCATTTCAATGCTTTATTGAGGTATGCGTCTGCTACGAATAGCTCATTGCCATAATATCTTTCAAGCAATTTTCTAGCTTCTGAGTAGCCTTCATCTGGTGACATTCGTGCGCAGCCTTTAATCATTTCTTGAGGTGAATCTCTGGTGTACTGGATCAAGTAATCTAATTTATCTTGTGAGTTTGCTAATAGAGCACCCACAGCATGATCAAAGGCTCTGATGAAATCTGCATAGTCAAGTGGGTCACCTGAAAATAAAGGAACCTGTCTATGTGGTACTTCACCTTGTGGCGCTGGGGTTGGTGCTGGAGGTGGAGTAGTAGCTCTGTTTTGTTGGGTTAACGATTTAGCCATTTCAGTAATTGCTTTCTGACACTCAGCTTGATTCTTCTGATATTCGGCTTGATTTCGTACTAATACATCTAGTATATCATTTCTGGAGCTTTGAGTGCCGGTTTGTGCACTAGTTGTGGGTTGTTCTTGCTTTTCTACTTTAGCTTTAAGTTCATGTAACATTTGTAAAATACTATCAAGTTCTGTGCGTTCAAGTGTGACTGTCGATGAGGGTGATGATGCCGCTGTAGCGCTTTTCTGGGCTAAAGAGTCACATTTAATTTCCAAAGCGCGCTTTAACTGCAGGGAAGTCTTTCTTGTCTTTGACTTTGAGCGATTCCGTTCTTGCAATTGCATCTCTTCGAATTGGTTAACTAGCTGTTCGTCGGATTTATGTGTTAACAGTCTATTTGCATCTTTCAGCCATAGCTTTGTAACATTAACAAATTCGTTCCAATTCTTAGAACTTTCAGCGAATGTCGTTTTCTGTTTCTTAATCGCGCCTTGTTTACTCAACATTGATATTAGCCTTTGATTCAACTCTTCTATCTCACTGTGCGTTTCGCAAAAATTTTCAAGTCTTTCAGCTACTTCTAAATGATTTTCTGGAGTATCTTTAAGACTTTCTATTTCAGCTATAAGCACAGAAAGTTTATCTTTCCTCTGACTTATGTGACCTTTAAGATCTCCGTTTACATTTTCTGGCTTCGAGTCTGTACTCAATTCACTACTAATTTCACTGGAATTATGCTTAGACATTGCCATGATAACAGCTCAAAAGACTGACAGCTGGTTCTCTTGTCAGCAACAAACGTCACAACAGGAACGTTCCAACAAAGCAGATACTTCCTTATAGCGAGGCTTCAAAAATTCAGGTAAAAGCAAAAGCAATCATCCACAAAGTCTTTATAATATCACAGTCTCTTAAAATCTTCTCAAGTTCAGGTGCGGCGACCTTGCTTTCATTACAATAGCGCAAAGATAGAAGGTAAGAGCACAGTACCTTGTGATGACTCAGTTCTTTTTCTTTCGTTGACGAGTTCAGGAGCAGAAGTGTCCTCTGTCCTCAGATGGTAGATTCCAGTTTCAAGGCCTTAAATTGGCAAGTTTTCTGATGAAATGTAGCTGCGTTTTCCCAAAGTTTCTAAAATTCTGCAGCTCAAACTCAAAAAAAATGGGATTCAGCAAAGGCCTGACGCGCAGAAATGATTCCACAGACGAAATATCTTCGTTTTTAAAAGTTTAGTTAAGTTTCAAAGTAAAACAGTTCACACAAAAAAAAAGAAGAAAAATTAAAATAGCAAAAAAAAAGGAAAAAATTATAATAAGAAAAATGTAGTTCTGAGCTAAATCTTGTTACAACTTAAATCGTTATTAATTTCTTATAATTTCTGAACCATTTCAAAACGGTCAGAAAACTGTATGCTTATCCCATTTCTAAACTTAAAATGGGTTTATCAAGTCCCTCTTTACTGGGACCTGTTCTAAACACAACTGAGTTTATTATCACACTGTTTCTCAGTTATAGCAAGAAGATTCTATCTCTTACTAACTTATAGGGGGAAAAAGACTATACCATTGTCTATGACTATAGAAGAAATTATGTTCTGTTCAAATAAAGCAAACATTAATATGAGTTTAACTCAAAACTTTAACTTTCTAAAATTGGCTCTTACACCTATGAAAAAACTTGTAATCTCGACCCACATTAAATTCCTTAAGTGCCTCTGCAAGGTGAGCCATGAACACTCTTCTTTTCTCAGTTGGAAATTGCAGGGAATTCTCTGATGTAGCGGGATTAAAGCTGACATACAAACATGGGTTTTAATGCACATGTTCTGTACAAGGCATGCATGTGGTCTACTGAGAAAAGAAGAGTGTTCATGGTTCACCTTGCAGAGGAACTTCTTCATTGCTTCTTACAAGAAAAGAGGATGCAACATCAACAAGCTTCTGTTCCAAGACCACCACATTCCCCAGAAAAGAAATCTCAGTGTCAGGTGCTCCTTCAGTGTAATAGGAACCACAGCATAGAGAGGTGTGTACATTGCAACAGGTACACATTTCGTAAATGTAGAAAGGATGGTCTTTGGGAGTGTGGGAACTGTTAACATTTGAATGTGATGATTGTAGGTATGCGAATGAATATGAATAATATGAATAATGTTGCATCAGTGCCACAATGTTTTCTGAAATGTAGTATACAGGTCATAAAATGAATTATTCCAAATATCATGTATCCCTATGTCTCTCTTTTTTGGCAGTGCGGCTTTTCCATCATGGACCAGAAGGTGCATACTAATTCAGCGTGACCAGGAACAGAAAAGAATAAAACAATAAAAATACCAAGAAGTCATGATTCAGCAGTGTTTGTGTGTCAGCTTTTATCTATCCAGATCAGAGAATTTCCGGTTCCATTGTCTCAAAATGGCACTCACATCCACAGTTATTCCCAGCCACGCACACCACTCACTCCCACGTCCACAGTTTACCCATCCCAGTCTCGTTCACGCACTAGAATAGACACTGTTTTCAAATAAAAACTAACAGCGTCAGATCTGGTGTGGTTGGGGAATGTTGTAGCATGAATGTGACTCAGAGAATAAAACTGAAAAAAAAAAACGCTAACTTTTACAAGTACTACAAATTTACTCCGGCTGTTACAGATTCAAATCAAATGTATGTTTTTATTATATAATAGTAATAAAAATAGTAGCTCACTACTCAAAAATGGTAAGTGATGGGACCAGGAATTGAACACGTGACCTCTTGATTAGGAGTCAGCAACTCTTATCGCTGCACCACCCAAGCAGTCCTTTCTGTTTTGTACCTTAAGCCAACTTTTTTTTCTTTGGTTATATTCTTGAATAAAAGCGCATTTGTTTTGTTGTACTTGTACTTTTAGTGAAAGTGTTAATTTGATACTTGAACTTCAGTCTTCACACATTGTACACTTCATGCCTACATTTTGTCAATTATTACTAAAACATGAAAAAGCTTTCGTTTTAGTGATGTGTTTACATAGATCGTTGTAGACACGGACAACACATGAAATGTATGTGTGAAAAACTTTCTGTTTTAGCTATGTGTTTATACAGATTATTGTAGACATGGAACACACGTGAGGTGCATGTATTCCAAATGACGATATATTATTTACCCTCTAAAATTCCAGGCACCTCACTCCCAGATAAACCACTTGAGCACTGAGAATCTTCTTTGCAACTTGAGCTGTGGCAGTAGGAGGGGGGGATGGGGCAGTGGAATAGCAGACAGCTTGTGCTGATCAACACATTTGCAACACAAAAGATGCTAATGGAGAGGTGCAAAGGAATTTAAGGTGGGCCAGGATTATGAGTTTTTTCGTAGACTTCAGGGATTCTAGTGTTAAGGAAAATGTTCAGCTCATTCGCTCTCTTCCAAGTTAATTAATCTTGCTGACGACAGGGCAGTTTATACCTGGTCACCATCTTCATCCCATTCCATACCTCTTTAACCTCACCCTTCTGATGATTGCTCTCCATCTTCCTTCTGTAGTGCTGTTTGTCCTCCTTATTTCTCACCTTCACCTTTCTCTGCACGCTCCTCAGTGTATAAGCCATTGGTACTGAGGCAACCTGTTGTCACCAAGACGGTAAAGAAGTGGTCATGGAGGCTGTGAATGAGCTGAAGGATTGTTTTGAAAGAAATGACTGGGATATTCTGTGTGAACACCATGCTGAAAGTACTGGCAATGTCACAGACTGTTAGTCCCTGTCACCATTCTTAAAAGCACCCTTCTTTTTACTCAACAGGGCCTTTAGGTCACCCGTGACCCAGGGTTTATTGTTTGCAAAACAACACAGTTTTAGATGGCACAATGTTGTCCACACAAAAATGTATATAATTAGTTATACAGTCTGTGTCCTTCAGCTCATTCACAGCCTCCATGACCACTTCTTTACTGTCTTGGTGACAACAGGTTGCCTCAGTACCAATGGCTTATACACAGGCCTCAAGTAAACCATGTAGTGATCAGAGTTTCCAAGTGTAGGTGCTGCTATGAAGCAATATTCATCCCTAACATTAGTATTCAGTACATCCAGTGTCTTATTATTCCTGGTGGGACAGCTGACATACTGCCTGAAAGTGGGCAGGTTGGCATGATTAAAGTCCCAAGAAATAACAAACATGGTTTATGGGTGGCAAGTCTGTAGTCCCCCCAACAAAATTTGAATTGTTTAACATGCAGAGACAGCAGGCAGCTGATAATGGAACGTAAACTACTATCACAACAATATGAGAAAACTCTCTGGGCAGATAGAATGGTAGCACGCTTACTACTAATAGCTCAATGTCTGGAGAACACAGGTGCTCCTTTAAAGTAATATGATTCGGGCAACACCATTTACAGTGCACAAAGACCTTTTAATAATATTAATATTACTTCAATAAATAAAAACACACATAACAAAGTAACCAAAACAACAAAAAAAAACAAAACAAACAAGAACACACAACAGAGCTACTGTAACAGGCTGCCACTGCCATGGAACCATCAAATTACAAACTAGAGAGCACATTAAGAACTCAAAATGCTGGTCTGCTTACAATTCCAAGGATTAACAAAATAAATAAATAGATATATGATCGTGAATTGCATCCGGTCCTGGCATGGCAAGGAAGATCTTACCTGCTGTCTGATCCACTTGCAATGATACTGGTACCATAATTACATAAATACATCCTATTTCCTTCTCGGCCACTTTTTGTTTTATGTTTTAATTATGGTTACTGTATATGCATGTATGTTTGTATGTGTATTTTTTTTTTAGGGTACTGTTTAACAACATATCCTTGGTTTATTGTATTAGGGCTTACTATCAAACGTTATCTGCTTATCCAGGGCTACTGTTTAACGACATTCCCTGGGTTTATCTTCTCAAGACTATTTAAGATTATATTTTATGCTTATAGTATTTGGTCTGTACTGTCAATAGATATGTGTATTTTAATACTTATACACCGCTGCTGAGGGACTTGTTTCATTTTGGTCGTGCTGTGTCTGAGAAAGAGAGCAAGCTATTTTCTAAACTATCCTTTTAATCTTTATAATTGTAAATGCCACCGTAACAATAGGCTTCATGGCAATAACTCCTAGAAAAATTGGAAATTTTGGTCAAAACTGTATTATGTTATAATAAATTAAGAGTACAAAATGTCAACAAAAGTTCATATGCAACATCTCCATGACCAAACAGTTAACTTTGTAAGCTTCGATGTTTAAGGTGTCAACCACAAATTCAAGAGAAAGAAGTATTCTCTCACCTAACAGGTCTAAACGCTAAAATAGTATTTTTACAGGAGACCCAATTATTAAGCAAGGATCAGTTTCGGCTGCACAGAGACTGGACTGGACAAATATTCCATTCCAGCTTTACAAAGAAAACTAGAGATGTGGGAATTCTTAAACATAGAATAATCTCATTTGAAGGATCAGATGTAGTTTTCTGATCCTGAAGGGCGATATGTGATCATCATGGGTAATTTATTTAACTGTAAAGTGATTTTCATAAATATCTATGCACCCAATGTGAATGATACGGACTTCATTCAAAATTTTTTTGAATCCATTCCCAATGTAAACACTCATACAATTATAATGGCTGGGGACTTTAATTGCATTTTAAATCCAGACCTAGATAGGTCTCCTGCCACAGGGGCGATGACATCTAACACTGCAAAAATAATTACACAGTTTGTAACTGATCACAACTTATCAGACCCCTAGAGATTTCTAAACCCATACTCAAGACCATATTAATTCTACTCACTAGTGCATCACTGTTACTCAAGAATTGATTATTTCTTTATATATAACAATTTCTTGCCTATGATTAAATCTTGTAAGTACAATGCTATTGTTTTCTCTGAACTCGCCCCTTTGATTGTGGATCATAAATCACAGTGCCCCACATACTCATTTTGCTGCTGGCATCTTAACCCAGATTTTATTTTACAGATTTTATTTTTTTCTCCAGCTTTCTGGAGTTTTTTTTTTTTGTTTTTTCTGTCCACCCTGGCCATCGGACCGTACTCCTTTTCTAATGTTGACTTATTTTAATTTCTTATTTTGTCTTTTATTTTTCTTTTCTTCATTATGTAAAGCACTTTGAGCTACCTTTTGTATGAAAATGTGCTATATAAATAAATTTTGTTGTTGTTGTTAACCCAATTTTTTAGCAGACGAGAACTGTATAGAATTTATATGCAAGCAAATATATGTTTTTAGAGGCAAACACATCTTCAGAGGTCTCTGCAGGAATATTCTGGGAAACTCTGAATGCTTTCTTAAGAGGACAGATTATTTCATATCTTTCCCACAAAAATAAATTAGAAACCTAGAAAAGTATCAGAGCTATCAGTGAAATTACCAGAATAGATCAAGAACATGCCAGGTGTCCAAATGAGGCACTTCATAGGAAAAGACAGGCTCTGCATACAGAACTCAACCTCCTGACAACTAAAGAAACCGAACAACTAATTTTTAAATCAAGACATCATTATTATGAATATGGAGAGAAAGCTAATAAGGTCTTAGCTCAACCACTCCACAAGCAGGAAGTTCGCAATGCAAACCCAGCAATTACAAACACAGATGGAGACAAAATCATTGACCATAAAAATATAATGCACAGGTTTAGAGACTACTATAAGTCCTTATATTCTACTCAGTTTAAAGAAGACAAGACACAACCTAATGCTTTTTGGATGCATTACAAATAGCATAGCTACATACTTTCAGTGAAGAGGAATTAGATAAACCTCTGGCACTATCAGAATTACTAGATGCTATAAACTCACTTCAGAGTGGGAAGGCAGCAGGCCCTGATGGCTACCCTGCTGTATTTTATAAAAAATTCTTTATTACATTAGCTCCCCATTTATAAGCAACATTTATAGTTTTTTCTTGTCTTCTTAGGATCAGGGGCTCTCAAAAAAAGGGTAAAAAGCTTATTGCTGTACTCCTTGTGTGATTTTGGGATATGCAATAAACAAATTGTTGTTGTTGTTAGCTTTTTGTCTTAAGCACTCTTAGAACTTGTTTTAATTAAAGGTTCTTGATCTCTAACCTCCAGTAACCAGTATAATCTAGTGTAGCATTGTCCTGACTCCATGTGTCCTGTGTATCAGTCAACTAGCAAGGACATGAGAAATTAAACTAATCACATACTTTTGTAATTGGCAAGTGTAGTTAAAAAGTGCTACCCACATATGTAAGTCAGTTGTCTCCTTTCATGTACTAAGTGGCTCCACAAAGTTGTGAAAAAAGGTATTCCTCCCATCCTGAACTTGTTTTATGAATCTAAATTGAGAGATGGTACAGTGAGGGTGACTTGGCAACTGGTAAGGGTCCCTGATACTCTAAACAAGAACACCTTGGAAGATTAGCAAGGTCCCAGTGCTGTTTCTCCAGAACTGAAGATGGCAGCATGTTTCCTAACTAGAATTCTAGCAACTATATTGCTTAATTAAGCCAGTGCTCTTCCATCTTGCCAATAGAAGACATTCACAGTGTGTGATTGGGAGGAGTGTGAAAATATTGTACCTTTAAAGGCAGATTAAACAGAGTGCATCAGTAAGAGATTGAGAGAGAGTAAGACAGGAAAACAAAGAATGAAAAATGAGGGTGGCATGATACTTATGATGTGCCCCATCACCCTTTGAACAAACGCAACAAGAAGAACAGGTTTTCTGTTTTGAACTTCAGTTTTATTTCTAGGCTTTGATTTTGTCTCTGCGCTACAATATATAATATAATTACAACTAAATATAAAATGGCAGCATACGATTCTAATGGTATTGTCGCTATTGTAAATAGGTGCAGAGCTCCTTTACAGAAAACAAAAAAACTTACTTTAGTTTAAGTAAAGGGATCCTGTAACTATCCTGTAAAAATAGTAACCCGTATCCCTGGGAAATATTTATTGTTAAATGTGGTGTTGGGCGTTTTCATGCAGAGCTAGGCGTGCCAGCTAGGCATATCATTAGTTACATAGAAGGTGTCCCTAGGTGTGTCATGGTGTATGATGTGAATGAGCCAATGTCTGCCACAGTAGGTGAATAGGGGGTAGACAAGGTCAGAGACTGACTGGCTGCTCTTAATACTGATATAAAAGGATTTTCTAACAGGAGTTGTCAGTTGACCACTAGAGCAAGAAGTAGGATTATTGTTGGGTGATTTTGGTATTTTTGATATTTTTGTATATATCTCTTAGTACTTATTATTTTGGGTGGAGATAAATATATTTTTGGGGGTAGGTTTTTATGTTGGTGCAAATGTTTTTCTAAATACACAGTTTTTTTTCCTGTAAATACATTTTTTTTTATTATTTTTGTTTCATGGACTTTGGTGAACCGTGTGTTTAAAGAGGATTTATAGTGTATTTTTTTCATTACTATTTATTTTGAGTGCACTGTAAATATTGAATATATTCAGTATTTTGATCTTTGTCCTTTGTTAATTTATTTTTTATTATGTGTCAGTGTAGAAGGACTATGTAAAAAGCCTGAATGACACAGTATTATTTTTGGCTGTGCAACACTCTAATAAATTGTACTATTGTTTTGCAGAATATTTTTGTCTGTGTCCTAACACTCCTCTGATCTTGTTTAGTCCATGAACTACAAGACATCAAAAATGTAGTCTGACACTCCATTTCCACTACTTGGTATATCACAAGCAGACTTGCTACCAAATTAGACATGTACTTTTGACTTTTCATACTTTGTGGACTTGTTGTGTTAATCTTTCTCTTTTGTGTTTTATTTAAAAAGTAAGTAGCACATGATTTTTGTATCTTGGCATCATTCTTGATGTCAAAGATGTTCTCCTTTAGTTGCCATCTATCATAATTTATTTGTTTCATTTTGGTGGAGGGAGTGGGTATTTAGGGAACTTCTAGCTAATGGTTTGCCAGCAAATGGCAATGCAGGCATCTTACGAATTATAACAAGTATATGATTTCCTACATTTTTGTTAACAATGCACATTGTTTTGTATAGTAAGCTTATTAGGGTATATAGGTACTTAAGCATTTCATAAATATCAAGTGAAAAGAATATCTCCTACCACGCATAGGTTTCCAACTATTCTTATCTCATTGAGAGCCTGAGTTTTGGTGAATACACAGAGATCACCCCTTAAAGAACTGGCAAAAAAGGACAGCTAGAAGGCAAGAAGAAAATATGACATGGTATTGTCAAATGTAAACAAAAAGAAGGAGTACAAAAATCATTATAAAATTGGAAATGATAAACTCCAAACCACAAAAAAAATTCACAGATGGTTTAAGAAAAACTGGAGACTACAAAAAGAAAGAAACATTGATTCAAAACTGAGTTAAGTGAACAACTAGAGACTGTTTTGATACACTGCACTACAATGAACACAGAAGAAGTTTTTGGCAAATATGGGCATTGAGTGTGGTCTGGTCAGGTGTGAAACATGGTGACACCAGCCTAGCTTCACAAGCCAGCATGAATAAAGTTGATGATAATGAGGTAAATTTGTAGTTGAAAACAAGGGGAGCCTTACTGTATTTTTCTACCTATTAATAAAGTATCTATCTATCTATCTATCTATCTATCTATCTATCTATCTATCTATCTATCTATCTATCTATCTATCTATCTATCTATCTATCTATCTATCTATCTATCTATTCTGTTTTTCTGTTGGGGGAGTTTGTGTCAACACACTGAATTTAATAGACCAGGGGCCTCATGTATAAACGGTGCATATGCACAGAAATGTTGTGTAAGAACGTTTCCACGTTCAAATCGCGATGTATAAAACCTACACTTGGCGTAAAGCCACGCACCTTTCCACGGTACCTCATACCCTGTCGTATGCAAGTTCTCCGCTCGGTTTTGCAGACTGCCGGCATCCAGCGTCAAAGCAGTGCTACTGTTCCTGTGTGGTTACCCTTTCTTAGATCCACATCCACGACGATGGCTTTATCAAATACACTGAAATTAACCGCATATCATTCATAAATTTAATGCATCTGATTGTAATTAATCTGTAACAATATAATGGTCCACAGAATGGTCAAACTATTCTAAATACCATAACTGCTTTAGCGTTGTTACTCTCACTGCACCTTCTTCTTCTGTCAGCTGCTCCCGTTAGGGGTTGCCACAGCGGATCATCTTTTTCCATATTACTCTCACTGCAACACTCGGAGTATTTATATCACTGTATCTGAGTGTGAATCACAAATCTACAGCGATTGGAAAGACAATTATCGGTATACAGCATCAAGCACTCACTGCCTCAGCTATTCGCTATTTGAACTGCTCTCATCCGACCAACGCTTCACAGCCTTTCCTGTTCAGACCTTGAGGTTCACAAACAGTTTAATCTCAAGAACTATACACGCACTCAATCAGTCCATCAAGTGCTCCTTGTTAGAACTATTTGTACTTGCAAGTTACCGTGAGGTAATTGTACTTATGATACAGTTATAATATTACACAACCTCAGCCACTTTATAAAGCGCGTATTTACATATGATGAGATGTCATTTGTGAGATGAAATGCAGCAAAATATGTTGATTATATTATACAGATAAAACTTTAACTTTAACTACACAGTGCCACAGCGCTAGCGAGCTTGAGCTTCTTTCACAGATTGTTCCTGCCTCGCGCTGTATTCATGCTGTGGCTGACACGACACTGGAAGGATAGAATAATTAAACATTACAAAGATCTTTCGATGTTCCTTAAAAGTTTTGAAGAATCAGCGTTCTAAGCTTACAGATGTCTTAACATCTATTACAGAGCTGATTGTGTGGCAATTGGGTATTTGGAGAAAGAAAAGTAAGGACAGGAATTGGGGGTTAGTATGTTTGAAAAAGACAGTACTTCTGTAATAAAGCATTTCATTGAAGGTCACGCATGGCGCAGCAAGCATCTTGCTGTAAGACATGAACAATCACTGCGCCACCGTGTTCCCATGTTTAATAACATGCTTTAAACTCATATCATCATGAAAATGATATCACGTATATTTCTCAGTATTTTAATTATTTAGAGAGCTGTAATATTACGAATGTAATGGATTCTGTGTCCTGTCGGAGGAAGAGCATGTAGTGATTCAGGCACATAGAGCACATATAAGATCAAATACACAACAAAGCATTTAATGTGCTACTTTAGTTATGATGGGATTTGAGAAACTAGTAAATTAAACGATTTTAAGATGAAGTTTATGATGTTCTACTTTAATGACAAAATAAACTATGTGATTAAAGTGGAAATTTCGAGATTAAAGTTGACATTTCGTGCTTTTTGACACTGTGTGCCTTTTTTTTCACTGTGCCATAATAAGCTTTCATATAACACTCAGATGGTGGGCTACGATTCACCTTTTCACGGCGACTTTGATATGTGACAACTTTTTTATTTTGGGCACTGTGCGACTTTGTGAACTTGAGCTTTCGAGTTTCTTCGACATGCTATGTCACTTGATCAACTTCCTTTTGTTGCTTATATAACTGTTTAAACCAACAAATAGTAAGTTTTTCTTTGCCTCCATTTGGTATTCGCTGAAATTCTTCTATTTTTCCTCGTACTTTTGCCATTGCCTTTTCACAGAACGCTGGGCTAAAGTGCTATTTATATTGATATGCATATTCAAAGAGGCGTAATTCTGGGAGGAGTTGGGGTGGGACAGCAAGCGCGTGCATGTGCATTTATTTCCACGCTGAGCGGGATTTATGTAGCAGAAGAATGCGGAAGTTGGAGAACGCACAGATTCCTGCATCTGGATTTTTCTGTGCGTAAGCACATTTCGGCTTTTGTGCTTATGTCATGTTATAGTGCGAATTCTACGCACGGCGTTATGCATGAGGCCCCAGGTTTCCCTGTCTTTAAGAAGGTTTCATGTGTACTACTGAAAGATTTCAAGTATGCAATCTCACCATTGTGTCCAGAGTCTACTCCTGGATCTTTTTTCAGAAGACTATGTGCTGAATAAAATTATAGAATAAGCATTTATATTGGGGGAAAATACACTTTTTCTCTCTTTAGTACTCTGAACAGTTTTGCTCTGGCTGTTAGCCTTTCTATTTCTCGTGGGTGGGGATGGATTTGAATTTAGTTTTTTTAAGTTTGAATTGATTGAATGGAATGTTATATGCTTTTAATAAATTCAATAAAAGTTCCAAAAAAAAAAAAAGGAGATTATACTTAGCACACTTCCTATAGGAGAACCTGAGCATTATTTCTTAGTTCCGTTCTTTTTCTATTTTATTTGAAAGTATATTTGAATTATAAATTACAAAAAAAGGTATTTTTAGATATAACTGAACATTTTCATTTTTAATTTCCACCTATATCCATTGCTGATTCCCCATAATGACGTTTCCTATAACTTTTAGAGTCATTTATATGTCTTTTAGAACATTAGAACAATCTAGAAGAGAACAGGCCATTCAGCCCTGCAAAGCTTACCAGTCCTATACAATTAATTCTTCCAAAATACAGTATCATCAATTCTAGTTTTGAAAGTCCCTAAAGTCCTACTATCTTCCACACCACTGGTTAACATATTTCAAGTGTCTATAGTTAAATAATAATAATAATAATTCATTACATTTATATAGCGCTTTTCTCAGTACTCAAAGCGCTATCCACACAGGGAGGAACCGGGAAGCAAACCCACAATCTTCCACAGTCTCCTTACTGCAAAGCAGCAGCACTAACACTGCGCCACCTGTGATAGTTCTCGTTGTGAAGAAAAACTTCCTAATGTTTGTGCAAAATTTACTGTTAACATGTTACCTTTCCTGTGTTCTTGATGAACTCATTTTAAAGTAACAGTCTTGATCCACTGTACTAATTCCCTTAATAATTTTACACATTTCAATCATGTCTCCTCTTAATCTCCTTTTGTTTAAATTGAAAAGGTTCATCTCTTTTAATCTTTCCTCTTAATTCAACCCCTGTAGTCGTGGAATCAGCCTAGTCACTCTTGTCTGGATTTTTTTCTAGCACTGCTTTCTCTTTTTTGTAGCTTGGAAACCAAAACTGCACCCAGTACTTCAGGTAAGGTCTAACAAGTGAATCATAACGTTTCAGCTTTACATTCATGGACTTGTACTCTACACATCGTGCTATATAATCTAACATCCTGTTAGCCTTCTTAATGGCTTTTGAACACTTGCTTCGATCCGCCTGATCACCCTATTAATATAATGGGATAATATTTGCCATTTTCCAGTCCTTTGGAATTTCCCAAGTGCACAGTGACTTCTTAAAAATGTGTGTGAATTGTTTATATACAGTATATACTTACTACCTCCTTGAAAACGCAAGGGTAAATATTATCTGGTCCTGGAGATTTGTTTGATTTCATTCTATTTAATCTAAGCAGTACTCCTCTCTCTCTACAGTTCCCAAATTACTTCATTTTTAGTCACTTTTACCAATGGGGAGTTACCTACATTTTCACATTTAAGATCTCAGAAAAATGCAAGTTAAGAACATTTGATATTTCACTTGTCTGTATTTTTTAATCCATCTTTACTATTCCTGATGCACTTTACCTCCTCCTTGACTATTCTTTTACTACTTAAACACTGAAAAAATCTTTTTGGGTCATCTTTCACCTTATATGACAAATTCCTGTCTGATTGCCTTTTAGCTTCCTTAATATCCTTCTTAATGTTTTGTCTCATGCTCTGTTACACTCTATGATTCACACTGGAGCTATTAGTCTTGTATGCCTATTTTTGTTATGTACCTGTACTGCATTATATGTAAAACGTTTTAAACCTGTTCAACTGCTCCTTGACTGTCTCCACCTTTAAAAGCTTATCCTAGTCTATCTCACCAAAGTTATATTATTGGCTTTGTTCTTTGCATCTTTGCTGTTCCTAAGAATTAAGATTTGAATTATATTGTGGTCACATCAGCCTAGTAGATAAATATACCTACTTCTGCAGCTTCAGTTCTATCCTGTTTATTACAAAATATTAAATATAGACAAGCTTCCCCATTTGTGAATGCATTGAAATACTTTGTTAAAATACTGTCTTTGCTATATGGTTACGAGACATGGATGCTATGCAGTGACCTGAGACGAAGACTGGACTCCTTTGGTACTGTGTCTCTTTGGAGAATCTTTGGGTACTGCTGGTTTGACTGTGTAGAATGCGCGGTTGCTCATGGAGTCCCGAATAAGGCACATTACCTACATTGTGAGGAAGCATCAGTTACAACACCATGGCCACATGGCACGATTCCCCAAGGGTGATCTCGTTGTTGAGGACCCAAGTGGCTGGACCAGGCCAAGGGGACACCTACGTAATATCTGGCTGTGACAGAAAGAGGGTCATTTCCAGAGGGTGGGACTGGACCGCGTATCTGCCTGGTGGGGGTTGCCAACCAGGATCCCGAGTTGTTTCGTTGTGTGGTGGGTGCAGCACCACGTTGTACCAGTGCATGCTCCCCTACCTGACCTGACCTGCTAAAATTCTGTCACTGAAAACTGAAAACTCCTGCTCTTACAGGGTTTGCCCAATTAATATTTGGGCAGCAAAATTACCCCATGACTATAAAATCCTCCTGTAAATTTGCCTTTTTACTATTACTAAAAAGAAGAGCATTGATATTGCTGTCTGCATTAGCAGGCCTATAACACACTCCTAAAATAAGGCCTCTTTTTCTAATGCTATCTAGAAGAATCCAGAAGTCCTCACCAAGATATGGCTCATCACCCAATTGAAGTAGACTTGTGTTTAAATTCTGTTTGACATAAACAGCAACCCCACCTCCTTTTCTGTTCTGTCTATCCTTCCTAAAAAACTGAAAACTGTTAATTCCAGTGAATCTATTACACACTTCTTCCGTCTTACTAATTAAACTCACTTACTGAATATCCGCCACTAGTTATTTTCTTATTCTCTTGTCTGTTTCTACTGCCAATTATGTCTGCACCTTCTAACTAGATGCCTGTCTACATACCATTGAATCCCACTCTTAAACTGCTTTAAAGTCAGCCCCTTACCTGAACATAATATGAACGCTTTCTTACTTCTGAACACATGTGCCCTCGCTTCCTTACTAGCAGTAATGCTTAACCGTACGAGTGCTGTATGGTGCTCTATCCAGTTATTCTTTATAAGCCTTGACTATTTTTCCACTAAGGAATTACTGTTACTTTAAACTATTTGATGCTATGAAGCTGGTTATTTAATGTACTTACAGGTTTCCGCTACTGCCGATGTCAACTACTTCTTACTGCTTCACCTGCAACACTAGTTGGAATACAAATTACAAGTACAAGTAACTTTTTCAAATGCTCAGTTGGTTTTGTCCTGGTGAGGGTGAAAAAGAAGCAAAAAAAAAAAAAACAACCTTCTAATAAAGGGAACAACGAGCTTCAGAAATTCCTGCACAGCTCCTTAGATGCAACCAAAAACAAGTTTTTAGGAACAAATCTTTAAATTAATTTTGTATCTTTTAATTAACTCTCACTCCTCAGTAACACAAAACTCTCAGCACTTTCTTTTCTACTCACAAGGATGATGTCAGCACATCAGTATGTTTCAGTTTCCTTTTCTTACTAGGGGGCTCCGCCCCCTGCTCGCTTCGCTCGCCAACCCCTGGTGTTGGGGATGGTGTCTTGTCCTTGAATGAGTTTTCCTAGGCATGGATCATTTATAACCTTAACTTTAACGTCAGATGAACGGCGAACTCGTGAGAAGGCCACATAAAGTTGTCCATGTCCAAATATGGGCTCAGAGAGGTAGATGCCAACCTTGTCCATGGTTTGTCTTTGTGATTTGTTGATGGTCATGGTAAATGCAGGTTTAATGGGGAAGTGTCGGCGTTTAAGTGTAAAAGGTAATTGTAGGTCAGAACGTGAAAGGTCAATTCTAGGAATCAGAACAGTATTGTTAGCATGTGATCCTGTAAGAACTTTTGCTTCAATAACATTGTGTGTCATGGTGTTGACGACTAAACGTGTACCATTGCATAAACCCTGTTTAGTGTTAAGGTTTCTTAATAGCATGAATATTGTTCCGATTTTAAGGTTAAGATTGTGTTGTGGTAATCCGGCTGGGTTAATAGTGTTCAAATATTCTAAGGGTAAATTAAGATGGTCATTGTCGTCATCAGAGTCAACTTTGTTAGAGCTTAGAAAGAGCTGTGCCTCTCCAGGAAGTAATGCAATGACTTGGTTATTTATGTGAGCAACATTAATATTTTTGGACATAATATAGTCCGTTGTGTTAAAAGGGGTATTTGGTCTAATGAGATTGCTGTTCCAAATATCTCCGTAACTAAGTTGTCGCAGATAAAGGCTTGAGAAATTGTAATAATATCTGGGTGAAGTCCATCTGTATTGGTGAGTGTCCCATCTCCCAGTTGTGATAACCAATTGTTATATTCTGGATGTGGACATCGCATGTTTTGTACCAAGTGTATCTTTTGAAAGCAATGCCAATTGTCCGCGTATTTTAAGGTGGACTGAACAATAGCTGAGCGCACGGCATGTGGAACAATAGGTAAGCACTGTCTAAAATCTCCTCCTAATAGAAGTACCTTTCCTCCAAAGGGAATATTATTATTCATCAACGTTTGTAGAAGTTTATCAATGGTGTTGAGTAAGTGAGTGGATGTCATTGTACATGCATCTATAATTAACAGTTTTGCAAGACGGATGTCACGTGCATTGTTACTGTTCATTTTCATAGTGGATAGCGATGTCTCTGTGATTGGGAACGGTATTTTGAATAAGGAGTGACATGTGCGACCATTTATTAACAAATTAGTTGCCACTCCGGTTGTAGCTGATGCGATAATTAACTGTTGTTTTGGAGCCTTGCCTGCTTGTTTTCCGGGATTTCAGACGCGCGTTGTAGACGTCTGCGTTCATTTATTTTGTCCCGTCGCTCCTGTTTTTGTATCTCTGTGACTTGAGCTCTTTCCTTTTGAACCCGTGCCTGCTTCGCTTCAGCACTTTGAGACGCGCGCTGCATGCGTCTGCATTCATTGTGTGTGTCGCGGGTTCGTGTTTGTGGTCCCGTTACTCGAGCTGTATCGTTTTGTACTATTGATCGTGAATTCATGACTTGTATGTTCTTAATCGTTAGTAATATGGATAAGTAATAACGAGGATCGCACTCCCTGTTAATATGGAGCCTTTTCTGTGTCCGTTTTTGTATCTCGGTCAGTCGAGCTTTCTCTTTTTGGAGCCTCGCCTGCTTGTTTTCCGGCATTTCAGACGCACGTTGTAGACGTCTGCGTTTATTTATTTTGTCTCTTCACTCACGTTTTTGTATCTCTGTGACTCGAGCTCTTTCCTTTTGAACCCGTGCCCGCTTCGCTTCAACACTTTGAGACGCGCGCCGCATGCGTCTACGTTCATCGAGTCCATCTGGGCTCGTTTCTGTAATTGTGTTAGTTGAGCCTTGCGTTTTTGGATCCGAGACATTTTTTGTTCATCGGTTTCAGAAGCGCGTTGTAGGCGCCGACGTTTATTGTTTTTTTTCATGCGGGTACGTGTTTGTGGTCCCGTTACTCGAGACGTATCGTTTTGTAGCCGTGATCGTGAAAGCATGACTTGTTTGTTCTTTATCGTTATTAATATGGATAAGTTATAAGGAGGATCGCACTCACTGTTAATATGGAGCCTTTTCTGTGGTTGTACGGTTAATAGTGCATCATTGTAATGAGATTCACCTATGGTGTGTAGTTTGAACGTGTTCAGATGACGTATGTTTAATAGGGACATTTCGTTTCTTCGTATTATTACACATCAGGTGTCGTGCCTGTATATGTATTGTAGTCCGGTCTCTTGTTGTGTATGTATGACGTCGTTTGTTGTCGTGCATTTTTTTTGAGGGGCGCGTTGCCTCATTTTTTATTTCTGTTAGTGGAGGGGTGCCTCATTTTTTATTTCTGTTAGTGGAGGGGGGCTTTGTGTGCCGTGGGTGTGAATCCTCATTTTTGTGTGCGTACCGTTTCGTGTGCTATGTGGCGCTTACGTCTGACTCCTTTGTTTTTGGTGTGCTAGGGGCGCGTCGCTTCATTTCTTATTTCTGTTAGTGGAGGGGTGCTTTGTGTGTCGTGGGTCTGAATCCTCTTTTTTGTGTGTGTCCTGTTTCATGTGGTATGGGCTTCATGTGGCGCTTTATTGCATGGGTCTGTTGCTATGGGCGCGGCGCATCATTTCTCAGTTTCCGGTGCTTGGAGGGGGGCTTTGTGTGGCGCCTGCGCACTACGTCTTTTGCGTCCACGGCCCATGTCCCTGCGTCCATCCGGTTTGCCATTCTCGTTTAGTAATATGGATTACTTTATGTCTTGTTATTATAATCATTTAAAATGCAATAATCACTGTAAACTGCATAATTATTTTTCTGCTTTTGTCAAGTCATCAGTGGTATCAGTCTCATCAAGCAGAGGCTTACTCACAATAATTGTTCCTTCTCAGGTTATGATAGTTGATTTCCCTAGGGTACCAAAAAAATCAAACATCTTAGAGTTAAAATGCCTGGCTACTAAAGATGAAACAGATGTAATCCAAAAACATACTGTATTTTGACATTGGTCAATTTCTTCTCTAAAACAGCAATCAGATCTGAATCAGGAATTTAATTACTTGATAATTTTTTTATCAAATTTTAAAAGGATACACAGTGCTTAACTGCTGCTTCTTTTAAATACTAATAGATTTCAGTACAGCAGTCTATTGTATGATCTATTCAGGTTTCTGCATATCTATATGTATTCTGGATTAATAATGCTCCAGTTCTTTCACAATAAAATTCCTTGACAAAACGTGAACAATAGAAAATGGTGTATTTTACAATGAACACTGCTCCCAGAAAACTAGCTTCTTTTATCTTGTGCAAAATGCTAGCCCAAAGACACTTCCCCATGCAGCACACAAAACAGGTGTCAAAGAGCAAAATACACAAGCATTGGAGAAAAAAACACATAGCTTCACTTTTAATACTAGTGTAACTTTGGAACATCCAAGCAGGTGTTTTGCCAAAGTGCATATCAGTTTCACAATCATCTGAATAAGAGTCTCTGTCATAATAGCAAAATGGGCAATTTGTTTGTCTTCCTTTGAATGTCTTGGCTCTTCAGCTATGCCCAGATGGCTTGATTGGAGTAAAACATACAAAAGATGGATGACATGGCGACTTCCAACACTACAGTGTTCAGATATTATTTACAACATCTTCCCAGCAATTGATACAACTTCAATATACACCTCTTTCTGTCACACTAATCAGAAATTTTTAAAATTTCTTTGTCTGAAGTTGTGATTTACTTTTCTAATTTCTTTCTGAATGTTTAAACTTCAAAAGGGCCTTGTTCTATACCTTAATTAGTATCTAATTTTCCAATTACAAGCTAAAATACTTTGATTTGTTTGTGAAAATACAAGCTACATCTATGTATAAATTATGTAAAAAAATAATAAAGGTGTGTCTTGGGTTATGGTAATTATGGAGAAACAGATGACAATGATAAAGAGTTGGGGTGCCAAGACACCTGCCGCATGTATTTAAAGGCAAAATATTATGGAATATGAGTTCTAGACAGAACTGTTCCAAAATGGCGGAGCTTTCAGTTTTGGGCCTTTCTGACAGGAAAAGGCGGATCCAAGTGGATGGACACCAGAAGTGAGGTCAGAGGTGTCCTGACTGTCAATCACCTCACCTGCAGATGGAGACAGAGAGATAGAGAGAGTTGAGGCTTTAGGACACAGCGCCAACTCCTGGAGCAGCGGTAGAACCTTTAGCTCTCCCCTCTGTGTACACATAAAACCCCATAGATTTTGTTTATAACTGAATATCAATTAATTTTCATCTAGCCACTGCCATTTTTTTAGTTTTAAAAGAAGCAAACTGGTTTTCACAAATAGAAGCCATTATTAACATTAAGGAGTTGTGCTGCACAGTACAGACTTTGTCACCAATCATTTTGGGCTTTTGTTAGCATGTGTCGCCGAATGTAACTGGCAGCATTAAGCTCAGCCACAAGTACACTTGACCATCATCTGACTGCAATTCCCAGGGTCCTAAGTATGCATTCCAGCCAGGCCATCTCGGGGAGTAACATTTAGTGATACTTTAACTTGTCCCAGTAAATGTTGGTGTTTAGGTGAAGCAGAGGTAAGTAAGACCTGCTGCTTGTAATTCTTACCATTTATTTCTGCGAGTACAGCTGTTAGGAGGGAAAGTGACACCCTTAGCAATCCCTCAGGAAAGACGACACATATTTCTTTTTTAGCCATTGGTGGCTTTTTATTCCTTTATTATTCCTTTCTCAGATCTATGAAGCATATGGTCAACATGTTGTACATACATTGGTTCATTTCAATTTTAGTTTAAATTAGATAGATAGATAGATAGATAGATAGATAGATAGATAGATAGATAGATAGATAGATAGATAGATAGATAGATAGATAGATAGATAGATAGATAGATACTTTATTAATCCCAAGGGGAAATTCACATACTCCAGCAGCAGCATATTGATAAAAACAATATTAAATTAAAGAGTGATAAAAATGCAGGTATAACAAACAATAACTTTGTATAATGTTAATGTTTACCAGCCCGAGTGGAACCGAAGAGTCGCATAGTGTGGGGGAGGAACAATCTCCTCAGTCATGTCAGTGGAGCAGGACAGTGACAGCAGTCTGTCGCTGAAGCTGCTCCTCTGTCTGGAGATGATACTGTTTAGTGGATGCAGTGGATTCTCCATGATTGACAGGAGCCTGCTCAGCGCCCGTCGCTCTGCCACGGATGTCAAACTGTCCAGCTCCGTGCCTGCAATAGAGCCTGCCTTCCTCACCAGTTTGTCCAGGCGTGAGGTGTCCCTCTTCTTTATGCTGCCTCCCCAGCACACCACCACATAGAAGAGGGTGCGCGCCACAACCGTTTCATAGAACATCTACAACATCTTATTGCAGATGTTGAAAGACGCCAGCCTTCTAAGGAAGTATAGTCGGCTCTTTCCTCTCTTGCACAGAGCATCAGTATTGGCAGTCCAGTCCAATTTATCATCCAGCTGCAGTCCCAGGTATTTATAGGTCTGCACCCCCTGCACACAGTCACATCTGATGATCACGGGGTCCATGAGGGGGTTGGTCCTCCTAAAATCCACCACCAGGTCCTTGGTTTTGCTGGTGTTCAGTTGTAGGTGGTTTGAGTCGTACCATTTAACAAAGTCCTTGATTAGGTTCCTATACTCCTCCTCCTGCCCACTCCTGATACAGCCCATGATAGCAGTGTTGTCAGCGAACTTTTGCACGTGGCAGGACTCCGAGTTGTATTGGAAGTCTGATGTATATAGGCTGAACAGGACCGGAGAAAGTACAGTCCCCTGCGGCGCTCCTGTGTTGCTGACCACAATGTCAGACCTGCAGTTCCCAAGACGCACATACTGAGGTCTGTCTGTAAGATAGTCCACGATCCATGCCACCAGGTATGAATCTACTCCCATCTCTGTCAGCTTGTCCCTAAGGAGCAGAGGTTGGATGGTGTTGAAGGCACTAGAGAAGTCCAGAAACATAATTCTTACAGCACCACTGCCTCTGTCCAAGTGGGAGAGGGATCAGTGTAGCATATAGATGATGGCATTCACCGCTCCCACCTTCTCCTGGTTTGCGAACTGCAGAGGGTCGAGGGCAAGGCGGACCTGTGGCATCAGGTAGTGAAGCAGCAGCCGCTCCATGGTCTTCATCACATGTGACGTCAGAGCGACAGGCTGGAAGTCATTCAGCTCACTAGGGCATGATACCTTTGGGACTGGGGTGATGTAAGATGTTTTCCAAAGCCTCGGGACTCTCCCCTGTTCCAGGCTCATGTTGAAGATGCACTGTAGAGGACTCCCCAGCTCCAACGCACAGGCATTCAATAGTTGTGGCGATACTCCATCTGGACCCACTGCTTTGAAGGCACAAAGTCTCCTCAGCTCTCTGCTTACCTGGGCTGCTGTAATTGTGGGTGGGGGGAAACTCTCTCCTATGCTGGTATCTGCAGAAGGATGGGTGGAGGATGCAGTACTCCAAGGTGAGAATGGCTTAGGGTGGTCAAACCTGTTAAAGAAGTTGTTCATCTGGTTTGCTCTCTCCACGTCTCTCTCGATGGTGACACCCCGCTTCGAGCTGCAGCCAGTGATGATCTTCATTCCATCCCACACTTCCTTCATGCTGTTATTCTGCAACTTCTGCTCCAGCTTTCTCCTGTACTGCTCCTTCGCCGCCTTGAGCTGGACTCAGAGTTCCTTCTGCACGCGCTTGAGCTCATGCTGATCATCGCCTTTAAAAGCCCTTTTCTTCTGGTTCAAAAGGCCCTTGATGTCACTTGTAATCCATGGCTTGTTGTTAGCATAGCAGTGTACTGTTCTTACTGGAACTACAATGTCCATACAGAAGTTGATGTAGTCAGTAGTGCAGTCAACAACCTCCTCAATGTTCTCACTATATGATCCCTGCAGGATATCCCAGTCTGTAGTTCCAAAGCAGTCTCTCAGAGCCTGCTCTGCCTCAGTGTACCACTTCCTGAATGAGCGTGTGGTTGTAGGTAGAGCTCCCTCACTCTTGGTTTGTAGTGAGGCTGAAGCAGAACCAGGTTATGATCTGCTTTCCCAAGCACAGGCAGCGGGGTGGCGCTGTATGTGTCTTTAACGTTTGCATACAGTAGGTCAATAGTCCTATTTCCCCGGGTGTTACAATCCACATACTGGGAGAAGGCAGGTAATGTTTTGTCCAGCGTCACATGGTTAAAATCTCCAGAGATTAGCACAAGCACCTTGGGGTGCTGTGTTTGTAGTTTAGCAACAGCAGAATGGATGATGTCACTCGCTATCTCCATGTCCACCCGAGGAGGGATGTAAACAATAACAACAATGATGTGTCCAAACTCTCTGGGCAAGTAATAGGAACGCAGACTTACGGCCAACAGTTCAATGTCCCTGCAGCAATTGGAGATTTTAACGTTTACATGTCCAGAGTTGCACCACCTTGTGTTCACATAGAGAGCGAGTCCTCCTTCTTTCCACTTTCCGCAGGTATTTGCGTCTCTGTCCGCTCTAACTGTGCTAAACCTGGGTAGTTCTATGTTAGCATCTGGGATGTTAGTTGTTAGCCACGTTTCACAAAAACATAACAAACTGCATTCTCTGTAAGTCCTGACATTTTTCACCAGCACAGCCAGTTCATCGATCTTATTTGGTAGTGAGCTCACATTTCCCAGGATCATAGAAGGCACCAAAGGCTTGTATTGCCACTTTCTCGCTAGCCACTTGGCTTTTAGCTTAGTGCCAGCTTTGCTGCCACGATACCGCCTTCTTACCTCGTCAGGTAAATAGGGAACATTTTGATGATTTTTCTATTAACTTACTTTTTCAGTTCAAGTTCTGACTTACAGTTAGGTCCATAAATATTTGGACAGAGACAACTTTTTTCTAATTTTGGTTCTGTACATTAGCACAATGAATTTGAAATGAAACAACTCCTATGCAGCTGAAGTGCAGACTTTCATCTTTAATTCAGTGGGGTGAACAAAACGATTGCATAAAAATGTGAGGCAACTAAAGCATTTTTTTAACACAATCCCTTCATTTCAGGGGCTCAAAAGTAATTGGACAAATTAAATAACTGGAAATAAAATGTTCATTTCTAATACTTGGTTGAAAACCCTTTGCTGGCAATGACAGCCTGAAGTCTTGAACTCGTGGACATCACCAGATGCTGGGTTTCCTCCTTTTTAATGCTCTGCCAGGCCTTTACTGCAGCGGCTTTCAGTTGCTGTTTGTTTGTGGGCCTTTCTGTTCGAAGTTTAGTCTTCAACAAGTGAAATGCATGCTCAATTGGGTTAAGATCAGGTGACTGACTTGGCCATTCAAGAATTTTCCACTTCTTTGCTTTAATAAACTCCTGGGTTGCTTTGGCTGTATGTTTTGGGTCATTGTCCATCTGTATCATTAAACGCTGCCCAATCAATTTGGCTGCATTTAGCTGGATTTGAGCAGACAGTATGTCTCTGAACACCTCAGAATTCATTCGGCTGCTTCTGTCCTGTGTCACATCATCAATAAACACTAGTGTCCTAGTGCCACTGGCAGCCATGCACGCCCAAGCCATCACACTGCCTCCACCGTGTTTTACAGATGATTTTGTATGCTTTGAATAATGAGCTGTTCCACGTCTTCTCCATACTTTTTTCTTGCCATCATTCTGGTAGAGGTTGATCTTGGTTTCATCTGTCCAAAGAATGTTTTTCCAGAACTGTGCTGGCTTTTTTAGATGTTCTTTAGCAAAGTCCAATCTAGCTAGCCTTTCTATTCTTGAGGCTTATGAGTGACTTGCACCTTGCAGTGCACCCTCTGTATTTACTTTCATGCAATCTTCTCTTTATGGTAGACTTGGATATCGATACGCCTAGCCCCTGGACAGTGTTGTTCACTTGGTTGGCTGTTGTGAAGGGGTTTCTCTTCACCATGGAAATGATTTTGCAATCATCCACCACTGTTGTCTTCCATGGACGTCCAGGTCTTTTTGCATTGATGAGTTCACCAGTGCATGCTTTGTTTCTCAGGATGTACCAAACTGTAGATTTTGCCACTCGTAATATTGTAGCAATTTCTCGGATGGGTTTTTTCTGTTTTTGCAGCTTAAGGATGGCTTCTTTCACCTGCATGGAGAGCTCCTTTGACTGCATGTTGTCTGTTCACAGCAAAATCTTCCACATGCAAGCACCACGCCTCAAATCAACTCCAGGCCTTTTATCTGCTTAATTGATAATGACATAACGACGGACTTGCCCACACCTGCCCATGAAATAGCCTTTGAGTCAATTGTCCAATTACTTTTGAGCCCCTGAAATGAAGGGATTGTGTTAAAAAAATGCTTTAGTTGCCTCACATTTTTATGCAATCGTTTTCTTCACCGAATTAAAGCTGAAAGTCTGCACTTCAACTGCATCTGAGTTGTTTCATTTAAAATTCATTGTGGTAATGTACAGAACCAAAATTAGAAAAAAGTTGTCTCTGTCCAAATATTTATGGACCTAACTGTATAAATAAAACTGGGTCACAAACATCAGCATAAATGGAAGTCATTCTTAACCAGAAGACAGGGTGTATATACAATAAACAATGCATTAGTCACAGAGACATACTAATTATTGATTATAGATGACTCCATTAAAGGGAAAACTAAAAAGTGTGCTGATGAAGAATGGAGGTGCAAAGGCAATTCATTCCAGTTTTCAAATATATAAAGACATAAGGAGGTCACAGTTAGTTTTAGGTTGTGGAGAACTGCACAGTTGGACAGAAAATACTAAGAGATATATGACATTTGACGTATTGTACATAGGGCCAAGTCCAGCCTAAAAGAAGGAGGAGGAAAAGCCTGGACTAACAAAAGGATCATAAAGTTGCATGCTAGTGTGGGAAGCCAGTGAGTGTTAAACTCAGTAGGCCTAAATTTAATTTAGATCAGGGACCCACAGAGATGATTTGTCCAAAGGAAAGATATGTTTATGTTTGAAAGAAAGAAATGTATTTCATTGAACCCTTTTAAAGCTCAGTGTTGAGAAGATGAGCAGAAAACCGGTTATTGCTCTTGAGTTCTTTAGACTGCAGAATATGAATCGGAGGGGTAGAACCAAGTTGTTGTGAGAGAATAATTTAGAGGTAACAGTAGTTAAGTATTTTTGCAAATAAGGGTGTACTCACATTAGTCACGTTTGTTCCATAACATGCCCATGTGCAATTGTCCCCCTTTCCCTACTCCCCTGCTGGCCTGCGCTCACACTGTGCTTAATACATTCTGGGACCAGACATGCTTTCATCATGACCATGCAAATTCATGTAAAGCCAAAACAAGATACGAACATGGTGTGACAGCATGCATGTCAAAATGATTTTACTTATTTTGTACTTGTTTTGGAGCCATATAGGGTTGGATAATGCTCTTACCCTCCGATTTATTGAGTGTGCAGCACAGCATTTTGCTGTTAATCGTGCTGCACGTACGAGAAGATTTTTACGCTGACAAATGATGTTAAGCGAGGAATTTTCAGAGTTTCTTGCCAACTACAATTCATGTTTATGTGTAAGGTGAGAATAAGAAATTGTTTTTAACTCAAAAGATATTGAATATAATGAGAATTGCACTATCTGACTTGTTGCATCATTGAAGTCATGTCTGTTTTCTGTGCTCGGGCACGTTTAGCGATAACACTCTTCCCGAATGCTACTAAACCATGCTTGGGCCCACCTCTTCCAAGCAGGCCAGGGCACGGTATGGTCTGTCTGGCAAGGAGCAATCACACTAGTCAAATGAACTAGGCTATGTGGGGTTACATGTGGACAAATGTGCTTGAGTACGGAACAAATTGCCAGTGTGAGTACACCCTTAAAGACAAGAATTTACTAGGAGAACAGATGATGCATTACACAAAATGTACCAGGAGATGATTAAGAGACTAGCAGCAAACAACAAGACTGGACAGTTGTCACATACACAGAGATTTCAAGGATAATAGCTGAGCCTAAGGGATATAAGAAGAACAAGTGTGTGATAGAAAAGACTTTTATTTCAATAAGACGTTTGGCTGTAAACCAACGAACCAATAAGAGTAAATATATGCATTAATAAGCACAGTTATGTAAATTCAGTTGCTTATAAAACGGACCTCAACCCTCAATTTTTGACCATTCTGTAACAGACTACTGTGATGAATGCTCCATCTTCAGCATTTGCTGAGGAGTAAATTAAAGACACAATTGATTCCGGTCTCGGTTTTATGAAACTTGTCCTAGTAGAGGATAAGTTTTTTTTTTTAATTAATATTTTGATTTCTTCCACATTGTCCATTTAACAAAGGTAGTCAAGAAGATGCCCTAAAGAGACATATATTTCATGCAGGGACATCAGAGACAACTGTGTAAAGTTTAATCTTGGTCTTCTTATGGCCACGTCCCTTGGATAGAATTTACCATAAAGGATAAGTTCAGTATTTTTCAAGTGAAATGTATTTCTTAACAAGGTATATATTAATTTCTCAAATTAAATTGTATCCTAAATTGAAGAATTTAAAAAAAATTGTAAAAAGTACATAGCCTGCTCTTGCATTTAACAATGAAGGGGAAGGGTATTGGGGTCCCAACATAAAAACAAAAGCATTAAAGCTTAATGAATACATCCATTTTTCAAACTGCGTCTTGAGATTACACACATATTGCAAAGCAACATATCCATGTTATTATAGGAAGGAAAAAGTAAAAAAACACAGCATTGTTGTGAGATTCAGCCATTTTAAATGTAGACTGGCTTTACACTTTATCTTCCGCCATGGAAACTTTCATCCCTCAGGGGAAAAGTTTCCTCCAGCATATACTTTTCACCTTGAAAAATCATCTCCAGCACAGTTTTTGACATTATTCAGTGCTCAGAATTGACACCAAACATGAATTACTGTCTCAGTTCTATAGAAAACTAGACAATAATCACTGAAAAAGTCACACAATCACGTACAGTCTTTCACTATATGGGGGCTCTTTTCATTAATTTGCAAAGTTACTGCCTACTGATGCCCAGTATCAGTATGCATGCTTGTGCTTCAAAGGACTAGCGAGGGAAGGATTTAGCATGCACATAGTGTGCAATAAAGAGACAAAACCTGAACAGATGTTATATGTATACATTTGACTTTAATCATGTTGAAGTTTAGGAAGATTAGTATAGATGTTTAAGCATTGGCAGAGTGGTAGGTTATAGCTGTTATTCCTGCCTCACAGTGGTAGGGTCTGCATGAGGTTTGCATGTTCTTCCCATATATTTATGGATTGAGTTGGTATGTTTATTCACTCAGAAATGTTGTCGTCAGTTATTATCATAAGCAAGAACAAATAAGCATGGCCTATAAAATCAGATAATTGGTTTATGGAGCTTCCATCTGCTTTTTAACTCTTTCACGTTGTTAGCATTCGTCTAATATGTGTCTACACATTAGCCTGTAAACTTACCATAGATGTGCAAGTGGTTTTTCTCTTTCAAAAATCTAAGGCTCTTATAAAAAATGCTGTGCAGTGTAACCAGTTTAGTTCAGATTTATTTTTATGTTTGCAATATACAATGAAACTCATTTGTGCGGTCTTTACCACCACACTGCCACTCATCATGAATCTCTCTCTCCACAGGTTATGTAAAATAACAACGCATAGGATGAGGTCTGTAGGATAAAGATGGAGATCAAGAACAGGAGGAGAGTGAGGGCAGAGCCAAGGATCAAATGGTGGAATTTGAAAAAGAAAGACTGCAAGGTTGAGTTTGGGGAGGAGGTAAGACAGGCACTGGGTGGCAGTGAAAAGTTACCAGACAGCTGGGCAACTACAGCAGAAGTAGTAAGGGTGACAGCAAGGAGGGTGTTTGGCATGACATTTGGACAGAGGATGGAGGAAAAGAAACCCTGTGGGGGAATAGGTAAGTACAGGAGAGTATACAGAGAAAGAGGATAGCAAAGAAGAAGTGGGATACTTAGAGAGATGCAGAAAGTATACAAAAGTACAAGGAGATAAGGCATAAGGTGAAGAGAGAGGTGGCGAAGGCTAAGGAAAAGGTTTATGATGAGTTGTATGACGGGCTGGACACTAAGAAGGGAGAAAAGGACTTGTACCGATTGGCTAGACAGAGGAACCGAGCTGGAAAAGATGTGTAGCAGGTTAGGGTGATAAAGGATAAATACGGAACCATACTCACAAGCGAGAAAAGTGTGTTGAGTAGATGGAAAAAGTACTTTGAGAGGCTGATGAATGAAGAGAATGAGAGAGAGAGAGAAGGTTGGATGATGTGGAAATAGTGAATCAGGAAGTGCAACGAATTAACAAGGAGGAAGTAAGTACAGCCATGAAAAGGATGAAGAATGGAAAGGCCATTGGTCCAGATGACATAACTGTGGAAGCATGGTGGTATTTAGAAGAGATGGTAGTGGAGTTTTTAACCAGATTTTTAATGGAATCTTGGAAAGTGAGAGGATGCCTGAGGAGTGGAGAAGAAGTGTACTGGTAATTTTTAAGAATAAGGGGGATGCGGAGAGCTATAGTAACTACAGAGGTATAAAATTAATGAGCTACAGCATGACATTTTGGGAAAGAATACAAGAATCTAGGTTAAGAAGGGAGGTTACATTAGAACATTAGAACAATCTAGATGAAAACAGTCCATTCAGCACAACAAAGCTCACCAGTCCTATCCACTTATTGAGTTTTGAAAGTCCCTAAACTCTGTCTACCACACTATTTGCTAGGTTATTCCAAGTGTCTATAGTTGTCTATTGTTTGTGCGAAATTTACCTATAACAAGTTTTCAACTGTGTCCCGTGTTCTTGATGAACTCATTTTAAAATAACAGTCTCGATACACTGTACTAATTCCTTTCATAAATTTTAAACACTTCGATCATATCAGCTCTTATTCTTCTTTTGCTTAAACTGTATAGGCTCAACTCTTTTCATCTTTCCTCATAAGTCAACCCCTGTAGCCCTGGAATCAGCCTAGTTGCTCTCCTCGGGACATTTTCTAGTGCTGCTATGTAATTTTTGTAGCCTCCTTAAGAACACAAGGGTAAATATTATCTGGTCCTGGTGATTTGTTTGATTTCAGCCTATTTTATCTGAACAATACTTCTCCTTCTACAATTTCCAAATCCCTCAGTACCTCTTTAGTAGTCCAGTTTACTTTTGGGAGATTATCCACTTGCTCACTTGTGAAGACATTCAGAAAAATGTAAGTTTAGGGCATCCTCTGTTTCATTGTTCTGTATCTTTTAATTCCACTTTACTATTTCTGATGCACTTCACCTCCTCCTTGACTGTTCTTTTATTACTAAAATACTGAAAGAATTTCTTAGGGTTTTCTTTCGCCTTGTTTGCTATATTCCTCTCCAATTGTCTTTTAGCCTCCCTGATATCCTTCTTAATGGTTGCTCTCATTTTCTCATATTGTAGCGAGTTCCTCTTAAAGTAGGATGAGGAGCACTGCACACACAAAAATCTCGTACTCTTAGGAAAAACTAATTCTATCCACAACAGAACCAAACAGAACCTTAGCCCCAATTTGATCACCTCAGCTGGAGATGTCCTTTATGAATTTACACAAAGAAAATAGCCACCCAAACAATCAAGTTAATTACACAAACAAGAATATATATTATAAACAAGCAAACAAAACTATAAACACCCTTTAAGCAATCATACCCAACTCCGGAACAACTAAACAAATACTAATTAATATGACCACCCCCTTGAACCATTTTATAATGCAATCCCCAGAAAACGGCAAAACAGAAAAGAAAGAAAGACAAAAAAAAGGAAATAGGACCATTTACAGGCAGCACAAATATATTCACAGCACATACATATATATACAAATATAAATTAGACATACACACTCCCCACACATTTCCCAGTCCCTTTTATATCAACTTTGTCTTAACTTTGTTCCAACCGGCCTGGGAAGTCCGCCTATAAATCCAGCGTACTAGCCAAAGTATCCCACTGACTCGTTATATATATATAAAAGAAGCGATGTCACTGGCTTGGTTACGACTCTTTTATTGAATGTTGAAGTCCGCCTCACCCGGGTGTATTGGCATTAATGTCTGTCCATTGCAGATGCCAGCATCAAAAATGCAAGGTAAAGCTGTGTGCTACGAAGACCATTCCTGGTTAGCCAGTGCTCTCTTTTTTCCGCGTGCCTGAACTGTTCTTGTTACGGAGCCTTATTTGCTTTACAGATAGTTTCCTTTCACCTTCCCAGCTCCTTCTTAAACAATCCTTTTGAAATGTGCACCTCCTTCCCTTTTTAAGTTGGTTGTCCTTCTTATGACATACAACAGTACATTTAGGCAAGGACCCACAGGTGTGGTTTGGCCCCCTGCTCCCCTTAAAGAGATGTCCTCCAAGACAATCATTCCCTCGGACATCTATTCCCAAGGGAGCAAGCAGCAGAAGCAGATAACAGTACATAAAATATGTAACAACCATTACAATATGCTCTACAATTCACTTTGCAGTCATTAGTCTTACATGCCTTATAAAGCAGTTTTTCCTTTGCAGCTTCCTTTTTAAATCTTTATTAATCCACTGTGGAGCTTTTTTTAATTTCCTATTAATTCCAAATTTAGGTATGTATCTGTCCTGCATTATATTGTGGACGCTAGGGGTCGCTGTTGCCCTGTTGAACCCACCAGATAGATGTCCCAGACAGACGTGTAAAACACCAAGAAGATTTTAATAATAATTTCTTCAATAAAGTGCCCAAAGCACCGCACCTTCCACAATTCTCAATAAACAATAATAAGCACAATAATCATCAATACAACAATCCTCCAGCTCCCAGCAGTTCCGTCACACTCCCACCCAACTCCGGCTCGGTCTGCTGGGGTTTCCCATAGTCCTTTTATACTTCGTGACCCAGAAGTATTTCTTCTCCGGGTCACCATCACATCTTTCTTTATCAAGCGTCCCAGAAGTACTCCGGACTTCTGTCCTCGTGACCCCGAAGCACTTCCAGGTTGACGTCCTCGTAATATCCCCTTGGTTCTTTGTGAGCTCCCCCTGGCGGCAGCCACGGCACCCAACAGGGCTGAGGATACGGACTGCATGTCCCATGCTGCCTTGCAGGAGTCCAAGGAGCCATTTCTATCCAGGGGAGCTGCCATCTAGCGTTCCGGGGGATGTAGTGTCCTGAAAAGTCTGTTTTCTTCCATGGAGGGACGTCCCGACCGGACTGAAATGCCGGCCATTCACCACAATATGTACAACATTTTTAAACCTGTTCCACTGCTCTTTCACTGTCTCCACTCTTTGAAGCTAATCCCAGTGTATCCTCCTTAGACTTTGTTGCATCTGGTCAAAATTTTCCCTACCAAAGTTCAACTCAACTATTTTTATCTTTGCATCTGCACTCTTACAAAATACTGAGAATTGTATGATATTATGGTCACTTGACTCTAGTAGTTCAATCACCCTCTACACCCTCAATTCTATCTTGATTATTACAAAATACTAAATCCAGACAAGCTTCACCCCGTCTTGGTGCTTTAACATGCTTTAACAAGTGAAAAGCATCTTATTATGGAGATGGTGTGCAAAGAGACAGTGCATATAAGAATAAGGCATTGAAATAGCTTCAGATTCAGTCATCAGACAATGACTGAACATTGATTAATTTGACACTTTTTCTCACTAGCTATTTAAGTGTCATGTCTACTAAAGGACCCAGCCATGATGCATATGGAGCTACATCCATGAATGAGGAAACCAAGAAGGAAATCTGTGTGTTGTCATAAGTACGACAAAGAGCCACACATAAAAGGTTTGGGCAGCCACCCATATATTGTTCCTGGCTGCAATGGATTATTTTTTGGTACAGAATTGTACAGGTTCGACTGCACAATTGAACTGCCTTGTTGGCACAAACTTGGTATCTTTCAAGGAGAGTGGAGGAAGTAACGTCATCCGTGTGATCTGAACTGGAAGTGATGTCACTGAACCTGGGACTGGAAGTGATGTCATCAGTGGGCCCAGGGCTGGAAGTGAGGTCATCAGTGGGGCCGGAACCATAAGTGATGTCACCAGTGAGGGGCTGAAATGGATGTGACATCATTAGGGCCAGGTGGGATTTCCTATAACTGATCTGCAGAAAAGTGAGAAAAAGAGTTAGTACACTCCACCACCCACTGGTCTGGCATGGACTTACTATCATTCAGACCCTTTAGCTGCCTCCCATGCACACATGTGAAACAAGGCCCCACCCTCAGCCCAGACCCATTGGGTCTGGCGTTCCAGACCGAGAGGTCGTGAACCCGAGAAAGTGCATTGCCATTGGCATGGAGAGAGCCTCATCAATGAACAAGCGAAAACTTATATGGCTGTAGGTCAGGAAACCAGCTGGTGACCCACAGATTCAACTCTTTGTGCAGGGCCATCCACTCTGAAGGTGCATTATCCATAACAAGGGTGGACTCGTGGCCCAACAGGTAGTACCTTAGCTGCGTAATTGCCCATTTGATCGCCAAGACTTCCTTTTCCCCACCGCATACCTGGTTTCTCATTTCAGCAGTTTCCAGCTTAGGAGCGTAACGGGGTGTTCAACACCATCGACACTCTGGCTCAGCACAACACCCAGGCCTGTGTCCAAAGCAGAATGAAAGGTAAAGAAAAATAGGAGCTTTCAAGACTGGTGTTGATGTAAGGGCCTATTTAAAGTCACTAAATACAGCAGCTATCTTATCAGTCCATACCACATTGTTCAGGGCCCTCTTCTTTGTAACATCAGTCAAGGGCGCCACTCTCTCAGAGAACTGGGGCACAAACCGGCGGTAGTACCCCATTAAACAGAGAAAGGTTTGGACCTGCCGCTTGGTTTGCAGACAGGGCCATTACATTATGGCATCTACTTTGGAACGCTGTGGCTTCACGGTACCTTGACCCTCCAGGTAGCCTAAATATTTGGCTTTGTTCAATCCAAAGAAGCATTTCTTGGGATTAATCCGGTCCAGCCACACCAAATGTCTTTAATACCACTCGAACCTGCTGTAGGTGCTCCTCCCATGTGCTGGAATAGATGCCATGTCATCCAGATAGGCAGTACTATATGCATTATGAGGCTGGAGCACTTTATTCACCAGGTGCTGGAAAGTTGCAGGAGCCCTATGTAACCCAAATGGAAGGACACGATAATGCCAGTGACCTCTAGGGGTGCTAAATGAAGTCTTAACATTTGCGGAGTCTGTTAAAGGAACCTGCCAGTACCCATTTGTCATGTCAAGAATGGTCAAATATTTAGCCTGTCCTTGGATAGGCATCAAATTGGGAGATTTGATTAAGTCGACGGAAGTCATTGCAAAACCTCCAACGTCTGTCAGGCTTACTGACCAAGACTATGGGACTGGACCAGGGACCATGACTTTCCTCTACGAGGGTTGTCTGGGTTCCGCGCGGAATTTTATCGTTTGTCGAGTGTCAGCCTGTCGAAACCTGTTCTGCTGTGTAGAGGGATTATTCAAGTGGTTGCATGTTTTTGTTCAGATGTTTTGCTCCCTCTCTTCCTTCAGAATGAACAGGAGAAGCAAACGAACTGAGAGTGCGCAGCCGGCGCTAGCGGCGAAGCTCCCGACTCCATGCTTGCGTGACTTTCGAGTGATGATTTTTTACGACTTTTCTGATGGTTTAACAGCTAAAGAGTGCTGCCAAAAACTTTCTCGCATCTTCAAGAAGAATGCTCCAAAGAAGACAATGGTTTTTAAGTGGTTCCAGCGCTTCAGCACAGGCCACTTCAACTTTGACGATGAAGAACGTGAACCGAAACTGCAAAGTTCGACTGATGGCAGAAATGCTGATCGTGTGAAGGAGTTCCTGGAAGAAGATGGTCGTGTGACCCTCAGGAAAATTGCCCTGGAACTTGGGATGACCCGGTATGCTGTCGACACCATCATTCGACGAGATCTTGGCTTTACAAAGAAATGTGCCCGATGGGTTTCAAGGCTGCTGACTGTGGAACAAAAGCAAGCTCGCGTGGAATGGTGCAAGTTTTTCCTTGACAAGTTCAACAATGGCCAATCGATCTTGCACCATATGACTTTTGGCTCTTCCCGAAGGTGAAAGAACCCCTGCGAGGCCACAACTTCGAAACTCGAGAGGAACTGATTGCAGCTGTCAAAGAACAGCTGGACAACCTCCCAAAGACAGCCTTTCGCGAGTGTTGACCTGTGTGGGTCAGAAGAGCCCAAAAGTGCATTGATGTTGGTGGTGAATACTTGGAAAAAGTTTAAAAAGGATCGAAGTACATGAGAAAAATAGAAAAAAAAATCCTTGGCTACTTATTTCGAGTGATTCCGCGTGGAACCCAGATAACCCTCGTATCACTCCTAGTTCCAGCATGCACTTGATCTCAAGTTCCACTTCAGCTCTTTTTGCCTCTCGAACTATAACCCCAGGTTCTGTCACAATATCATGCACAATCAGAGAGTTCCTTCGAGGTGTTTCACTCACTATCTCCGGGATAGACAGAATACCTGTTTCTAGATCCCATCTTTGTTTGGGACTCAAATCTGCACAGAAGTTAAGGTTTTTATGAGCAAAGAGTGAGCGGGGCTGACCGGAGGAGGGGTCGGGATTGGGATCCCTGTCTTCCACAGCTTCAGCAAATTCACATGACAGACCCACTTGCTCAGTCAACGATTGGGTTGTTTCACCAAATAATCAACAAGCCCTTTCTTCTCCTTAACTTCATATGGGCCTTGCCAGTGGGCTAGCAATTTAAAATTGGAATTCACAGAAAGGCGTGCCTCTGTCGTTATATCGGGCCTGTTCTGCTTGGGCCTCTTCCATGTGATTCTTGAGTAATGGCCGAATCTTTCCAAATCTATCATGTAATTGTGCAATATATTCTAATATATTTGTGGAGGGGAGAGCCTCTTCCTCCCATCCTTCTTTTAAAATATCCAATATTCAAAAGTTTAGAAGCCCGTAGAGGCTTGTGGGACATCCCAATATGCAAAAAGTACGAGGGGAAGGAGCTGATCAGCAGTTCCTTCCATCCTTGCTGACCACCTTGCGAAGCATTTGATTGAGAGTCTGATTAAACCTCTCTACTAGACCATCGGCTTGAAGGTGATACTCTGCAGTGTTCAGATGTTTTATTCTAAGTAACTTGGCCATTTCCCTGAACGTCTCCAAGGTGAAAGGCGTACATTGGTCCATCTGGACTTCCTTAGGGATGCCCCCTTGCGCAAAGACCCCTACCAATTCCTGTGTGATAACTTTAGAAGTGGCTGAGTGCAATGGCACAGCTTCGGAATATCGGGTAGCATAATCCACAAACACTAAAATATATTTGTGTCCTCAAGCTAAGGGTTCTAGGGGTCCTACTAAGTCGAAACCCAGGACATCAATCAGGGGAATGGGAACTAGAGGAGCGTGGTCCCTCCTAGGAATTTGTGGCAATTGACTGTCTGGGCAGGACGTGCAAAAACAACAAACCTCCTTGTTAATTCCCAGCCAATAAAATTGAAGCTTAATTTGCTCTAATGTTTTCTTGGTGCCCAAGTGGCCTCCTAGGAGGTGGGCATGTACTAATTCACAAACCTGTCCATTGTATTAGCAGCAATTTCCGCAGCTACCCCTCATACTCCACTACCCAATACAAAAGGTAATTTTCTAAAACAAAGTGAGGACCTTGTGGCATGGGCTGATGAGTATGTTGGCCATTGACAAGAACGACTGCATTCTTTTTGCTAATTTAAGGGAATCATCATTCCACTGTTCCATTTTAAAAGACACCAGTGTCTCTCTAAACTGATACTATAACATGGAGAGAGGATCAGGACCAACCTCAATGGGTATGTTTCCTCCCTGTTCCTCTGCGGCATTGGTTGATGATGTTTCTACCTGCAACGGCCCGGGAATTGCCATATCACACTGAGTGGCTGCATCGTCTCCCTTCGCCAGCTGGTTACACGGCGTGGAGGCAGCTTGAGACAGATCATCTCCATTTGTAATTAGGTCCAAATTTGACTTAGGAGTGAAAGGTTCAACACCACTTTACTTTAAGACCAGTACCGCCCCAGTATCACCGGGGATGGTGGATTTGGAAGAACCGGTATGGCTTATTTTTTTAGTAATCCATCTTAACTGGTGATACAGGTGACAGACCTGTACCAGTGGGTTTCCCCATGGATGCAGGTTAGACTAGTCTTAATTTTTAGCCATTGTCGCGGTAGCACATATCTGCGGGCAACAATGGAAATGTTGCTGCCGGAATCAAACAAGGCTTTGGTTTTAAATACATTTTTAACCACCACTCCTGGATGCAGAATCATCAGGGGATTTGTCAGTGCACACCCCTACCCTCACCTCCTCCATCTGCATTGCTTCTTGTCCCCAAATAAATTGTGCGCCCGCAAATCCGGGGACATTGGTGCAGGCTACCATTTGTAGCAGTGGAGTCGAATGTTTGGAATGTAATCCATCTGGGTTTGATGAAGGGACTATTCTGCCCTCCCAGATTGTGAAGCCACCCTAGTTGTTTTGACTAGCTCTATGAGCTGTCGTATTTTGAAATTGTTGTCCCCAGACTGGCTGGGTGATACTTTATTAATCCCAAGGGGAAATTCACATACTCCAGCAGCAGCATACTGATAAAGAAAATATTAAATTAAAGAGTGATAACAATGCAGGTATACAGACAGACAATATTTTTGTATAATGTTAACGTTTACCCCCCCGGGTGGAATTGAAGAGTCGCATAGTCTGGGGGAGTAACAATCTCCTCAGTCTGTCAGTGGAGCAGGACAGTGACAGCAGTCTGTCATTGAAGCTGCTCCACTGTCTGGAGATGATACTGTTTACTGCATGCAGTGGATTCTCCATGATTGACAGGAGCCTGCTCAGTGCCCGTCGCTCTGCCACAGATGTCAAACTGTCCAGCTCCATGCCTACAATAGAGCCTGCCTTCCTCATCAGTTTGTCCAGGCGTGAGGCGTCTCTCTTCTTTATGCTGCCTCCCCAGCACACCACCACGTAGAAGAGGGAGCTCACCACAACCGTCTGGTAGAACATCTGCAGCATCTTATTGCAGATGTTGAATGACGCCAACCTTCTAAGGAAGGATTGTCGGCTATGTCCTTTCTTACACAGAGCATCACTATTGGCAGTCCAGTCCAATTTATCATCCAGCTGCACTCCCAGGTATTTATAGGTCTGCACCCTCTGCACACAGTCACCTCTGATTATCACAGTAGGTCTGGTGCCGGAAGTGACGTTATCAGTAGGGCTGAACTGTAAGTGACGTCATTAGGGCCAGAGATGATTTCCCGTAACTGGCCTACAGAGAGGTGAGCAAAAGAGTTAGAGCACTCCGCCACCTTCTGGTCTGGCATGGAATTACTCTCATTCAGACCCTTTAGCTACATCCCATGTGCACTTGTATGACAGTGCTTATTGGGGTTAGTGAAGAATATGCACTATAAGTGGTCCCTGCTAAGATAAAATATAAGATGAGGGAAAAGTGTGTAGAAGCATATGCCTTTATATATCCTAGTAGTACTGTAATAATTTGTATTGAAAATCTTCAACAACAGTTTAATCTGTATAAAAGAAGAGCTTAAGTATTTCTCAAAACATTCAGTAATTGTGATATTGATTAAAGAATACCAACTAAATGTTCTGTTTATTCAGATTTGCATGTCTGGGGTTATAACGATTTTCTCAATGTCTATATGCAGGTTAGGGATCTGCACTGCCAATTGGAAGGTTGCCAGTTTGAATCCTGTAAATGCCAGAAGTGAATCTACTGCATTGGGCCCTTGAGCAAGGCCCTTAAAGTGCAGTTGCTTCGTCCTCGCTATGACATTAGTCTGCATCCAACCCTGCATGCAGGTCCTCCAACTTACAGGAAAAACGTGGAGGTTGGTGGCAGGATCGTTAATCCAGCTAATGTAAAAAATGTCACAATGTTCCAGTGTGGTGGTGAGGTGTAATCCGCTGCACTCAAGTCCCAATCCAGGTGATTCGTTGTGTGGTGGGTGCAGCAATGCATTAGTGGTGCATGATCCCAACCTATAAGCAGGTCTCTGTTCCAGCGGCCAGAGAAAATATTCTATGGCAGAAGGACATTGAGAAGTGAACATATCTTCAAGAGGTACATCTACCATTTATATATCCATAAGTTAATCTATTAATAGGCATCAACAACTTTAAAGTCTTCAAGCTTCTGGCATGTTGTACCTAACAGATGAAAGAGACCTCACACTGTCAAGACTGTACTTGGATGGATGGTCAGTGGGTCATACAAGGGAAATGATGACAACACCACATAAAGTGGTAAGCTGGTGAAATATATAATTAATTGTGTGCCAATAACAGAAATAGAAGAAATGTTACAATATATAATACAATATTGATTTCGCAGAGTGCATCTCTGAAGAAAAAGAAGAAATATTGCATGCATACATCAAGTTCATGTGCATAGTCTCAGAGTCTGCAAAACTAGTAAGTCACCATTACTGCCTAAATTTGCCTTTAAATGAAAAGACACTTAAAACGCAAAACACTTGCTGTATTGCAGAACATCATGCTATTGGAATTAAAAGAGAACTGAACAAAAAATGAGATTTCCATGAAGACTACAAAGCTTTCATGATAGACAAAAAAAGAAGGGTTATCCTGTCAAAGTACCCAAAGAAAACCTGAATCTCAATAATGACAGGGTGTAATATATCCCACATCATAGTGTGTGTCATCCAAAGAAAAATAAGATTAGATTTTTTTTTGTTGTACAGCCATTTACCAAGGGACTTCTCTTAATGAAGAATTACTGAAACATCCTAACTAATATGTTCTTTGGCATCCTTACAAGATTTAAGGAAGAGTCAGTGGCATTAATTGCAGACTTTAAACTAATGTTCTATCAAGTAAAATATCCCAGATAAAGACACTGATCTATTTTGCTTTCTGTGGTGTGATGGTAATCTAAGTACAGACTTCAGAGCATTTAAATTAATAGTACATCTTTTTGTGATAATTCTTTGCCCAGTTGTGCTTCTTATTGTTTGTAAAGAACAGCTGAAGAAGTAAGAGAAGCAGCTCCTGAGGAAGCAGTTAAAACTGTGCTTCATAATTTCTGTGTAGATAACTGTTTGAAGTCAGCTACAACAGAAGAACAAGCAATACGATCGATTGGCAAGAGATCTACAAGCCCTTTGTTTCAGAGGGGGATTCTACCTGATCAAATGGATGAGTAACAGCAGAGCAGTCTTCATGTCTGTTTCTAAAGAATGTAGTGCTCTTGAGCAAAAGGGTTTAGCCTTAAGCCATAGTTTGCTTCCAACAGAACATGTCCAGTGGCATATTGACACTGAAAGTTTCAAATTCCGGATAAAGGTACAAGATAAGCCAGCTACAAAGGATGATATTCATCTATCTAGCTGCATTTATCCAAGGTTACCAAAGTTCTGCAGCTTTAGTTTGTTTCATGGGATTCTCTAAATAGTGTGACACGTGTTGAAATAATTCCACATACCAAATATCTTCATTTTTAAAAGTTTTAGTAAAAGTTCAAAGCAAAACAGTTCACACAAAAATAGAGAAAAAATTGGTATTGCAGAGTAAAAAAAACGTCTTTAAAGAAAACTTTGTTTAAGGCTTTAGTCTTGTTTCATTTCTCTAAGTTTGATCAACTGCCATGCTAGCAATGAGACTATCCAAACTGGCTTAATTATCACTCTGTATTAAAGATATAGCCAAGAAGGTTCTATTTCATGTTAACTACAGAGGGTTACAGGCTATACCATAATCTATAGCTATGAGAGTAAATTATATTCTATTCAAAGTAAGTAAACACGTATATGAGTTTTAACACTTGAATCCTTGAAGCCTACGAAAAAATATGTAATCCCAGCCCACCTTAAATTCCTTTGCACCTCTCCATCAGCTTCTTTTGTTTTGCAAATGTGTCAATCAGCACAAGCAGTCTACCATAAACCCCCCCCCCCCCCCCCCCCAATGATGGAGCTGAGTCCATCGCAAAATTCTCAGAGTTCAGGTCTCTTTATCTGGCAGTGAGGTGCCTGGAGTTGTTTAAGGTAAATAATATGTTGTTATTTGGAATACATACTATAGCTGCTAGTGAAAGTGACAGAATAAAACTGAAAAATAAAAAAACAAGCGCTAACTTTTACAAGTAGCCAAAATTTACTCCTGGTGTTAGAGACTCAAATCAAATGAATGTTTTTATTATATTATATTAATAATAATAGCAGCTCACTACTCAAACCGCAGAGCACCCCAACTCAAACCTGGTACCTTTGGGTTATAAGGCAGCATTTCTTACCTCTGCACCAGTCAAGAATACATATTAACTTTAACATATTGATTGACATTTGAGCTTGGGTTTTTAACTCATTGACAGCAACATGTAAATTGAATGATTTTTTTTTCTTTGGTTATGTTCTTGAATAAAATCACATGTGTTTATTTGATATTTGAACTAATGCTTTCTGTTTTAGCTATGTGTTCAGCAGTTCCTGTCATCCTACACTTCCACGGAACACACATGAAATGTATGTATTCCAAATAACGATATATTATTTACCCTATACAACTCCAGGTACCTCTCTGCCAGACAAAGGGACTTGAACTGTGATGGAGAGGTGCGAAGGAATTTAAGGTGGCCAGGGGTTATGAGTTTTTTGGTGGGCTTCAGGGAATCTAGTGTTAACTTAAGACTGCCTCTTAAAGTTACATTAGTTTAGTATATGAGAAACTTCAGTGACTTTCAGCTACTAGTAAACTACGAAGGTAAATCAAAATATAAAGACAATTTAAAAATCATGCAGTAATTGCAATAGATATATAAAATATATAATAGATGCAATGCAACCCATTCACAATGGCTTATGGGTAGCTTGCAAAGACAGTGTGTTGCACTGCCTTATGTTGTGGCCGAAATTTAACCTCTTATTAACCTTTTAACCGCCAACTCCCTAAATATTCCCCATGCCAGGAGAAATCTGAACAATTTTCGTTTTTTTACTTTACATTTATTCAAGCAGTATTTACCTGCTGAAATACCTGCTGAAATGTTTCAAATAAATGGTCAATCAAAGGACGTAGCTTGAACAAGCGGTCACGGTTTGGATCTTTCATATCTGGCTCAGATAACGGGCAGCAGTCCAGTTGAGATGCTGGGGATACACCCACTCATCGCCATCATCCGATGCGCCGTCATTCACAGTATCATGCAGCGCACGTTGCTGATCATCATTGTCGCTAAAATTTTCTTCAGAACTGCTACAATCATGATCAGAATTATTGTCCAAAATCGCCTGCAAAACCTCACTTGAAGTCAGTTTATGTTTCGCCATATTCACAGCTTTCACTTTCGAATCACATCACGTGATCGGCCAATACAAGCGCAGAGTTGTTGAAATACAACGTAGTAATAATACCCACGCCAAACTGTCAGTTATACTACGCGCCAGGCATTCACATAACCACAGGCAAATGTGCCGGATAATTCCGGCAGTAAGGCGTCAGCAATAAAGCTACGATGCCGGATATATCCGGCAGAGGGCGGTTAAGGGGTTAAAGAAAGAAACATCCTCTAACAGGACAATTCAGTAATCAGGCAGGATAAAAGCTGTTCATTGTATCTTTTAATTACTCCTCAGCAAAATGCCTTGGAGGGAGCATTCTTCAAAAGCAGTCCGTTACAGCATGATCAGAATGATCAAAATGGTTAGAGAAACAAAGAATAGAGGTTCATTTTATAAACTGTTGAATTTACATACAGTGTCAATGTCAATGCATACATTAAACTCTGGTTGGTTCGTTGGTTTACACCCAAATGATTTATATAAAATAAAAGTATATTGTATGATATTCTGGTTTTTCTTATACCTTTTGAGATGAGTCACCACCCTTGAAATTTCCCTTCATATAACAGCTGTCCATTCTAGTTTATAGGACATCTACTGATTTATTAGTCATCTCTTAATCATCCTTCAGTACTTTTTGTATATTAAATCAACCTATCTTCTGGTACATTCTTTATTTACTTGACCATCTCAGTATTTTTCCTAAACCAATTCTTATATTTCAGTTTGCAATTTGTTGTTCACTTGATCTTTATCTCGTTTCCGACATTTATTAAACCTTTATGCTATTTCTTAAAGATGAATGCTATGTTACCCTAAAATTATTCTTCCACAATGTCTAGTTGAAGCCAAGGTCAAATGAGCATGGGACACTCCTTTGCAAAATTGTACCAATGTTGAATAACTCACTGTAGTGAGCTTTCCTTGGGCAGAGGAAGTGAAACCTACTGAAATTTGTATAATGTAAGCAGATGCATTCAACCTGTATGGTTTGCACGCATTAAGTATGCAAAAATGCACCTATTTTGCAGGTGGCAGTGAAGATGGCTATGGCAATCCACAAACAGCCTCTCATCAATGTGCCATATGGGAAAGACTAATTAGAAGAATTAGAAAGATTCAAAACTGAATATTTAACCAACAAACACTCAATGATGAAAGTCTTCAAACAGTGCCATGGATGGGTGTCGGAGGACTCTTCCAAGGACTTGATAAATGTATGCAATAACCCACTGAGACAAGAGGGGGAGTTACTGCTAACTTTGTCCTGTTTTTCTTCTTTCCTTACAGCTCCAAGAAACCGCACATTAAGGGCACCTAGTCCCGTCCCTTGCAGTCCATTCGCCAGACTAAAAAAGGTCGTCTTTTGAAAGCCAAAGCAAACCACAGAGCAGAGCATGAAACTGGTATATGTTTATGAGAAGCCCAGGACAGGGAAGCAGCGCAAAATCATACTTTTTCATTTCCTCTTTTTTGTTCAGTTTACTTTGTCTGGCAATGATGAAAAGGGATGGCCTGGTTTGCATCCCAAAAATCTTTCCGACTTAAGTTTGCCCTTCCACCACCTGACCACAACAGTAATTTGTAAAGTTAAATAATCAACAACAGACACCTTATACAATGGCTTCAGATGACCCAAATGACTTACACGATTTGACATCGAATCACTTACTGCTTTTGAAGACACAACAGCCTAACATACATGCTGGAGTTTTCAATAAAAATAGCTAATATACATAAAGCTGATGGACACAAGTTCAATACATAGCTGATTTGTTTTGGAAAAGATGGTCTAAAGTTTATTTTCTGAATCTTTAAGAACAACAAAAATGGCTTACACAGAAAAGAAATTTTGAACCGGGAGACACCCCCAAAGGTCATGTGAAAAAACAATTCCCCCTTGGGCATTAACATAGTGTATCATATCAAAATTGTTCTGGTTGTAGATGATACCGCACCATGCAACTCTGAGATAATTGATTGAATCCTCAAGACAACCAAGGTTGCAGTCAGAAGTGTTTCACACTGGACAGACATGTGAATAAGCTGTGTCTGGTACAAGAAACACCAAAGAATTGAAATAAGAAATTCTTAAATATTTGTTTTGTAGTTAAATTTAATTTAAACAATATTTAGTGTTTAGGAATAATTGGTGACTCTTATTGAAGTAATCTATATTTTTTTGTCTCTGCTACCTGCATAAACAATTGTGGGCAAAAGAAGAGTGGATCATAGATCATTAATTTGAACAGAATATAATTTTCACATAGTTCTTTAGATAATAGTATAATCTTTTACCCCTGTAAGCTAACATGTAGTAGAACGTTCTCAGCTATTTCTGTAATAACAGAATGTTAGTCAGTTTAAAGCTAGATTTAGTCTTTAGTCAGGATTAGTTTTATACAAAAGTTCTCCAATAGGATAAGGAGTAATAAGGATAAAGATAGGTGTGGTAAATGGAGAATGCTTTGGTATGATCTTCCTGAGGGAGGCAACACACACAAAGAAACAGACAGGAGAACTTGCCACTGCATCTTATTCAGCTAATGGAATTTTACTGTGACCATTGTAACATGTTGCTATGTCAAACACTTCATTGCCATGTATTATCTCATTTACAACATCAAAGACACCATTTTATAAACCTGAAAAACTGGCATAACACTCTCTTGTAATGTACATGAGAAACTTCTCTGTCACTTCTGTACTGCTGCAGCAGCTCACATGCTTCCATATACACACCACATGATACAGTTTACAAAAGAAGCCACTCATTCACCCTTTCAATCTTATTATTTGTTTCTCCTGTTTCATTAAAAAAAATCTAAACTCTTATCTAACTGTATTTCCTGGCCATTTACACTGTCCCGTAATTCCCTGAATTATGCAAAATCTAGCTTTCTCCAGTTTTATCCAGTGATTGAATCAGTTAATATAAATGCAGCTGGTTTGATATTTTTAAATGCGTTTTGTTTATTAGACTAAATTGCATTTGGATAAAGAGCAACTGCTGTGGTTCATTTACCTTTAATCCCTTGTGCATTTTTTATTTTTCTTCTGTTTACTTAGCTAACTTTCATTTTTCATCTACAGTAAATGGGTAGCTTATAGCAAACTTAGAAAAATTGATTTCTTTCCTGTGGCTCCAATTTTATTGTTTTTTCTTGATGCTGTGTGGCATTTGGAGGGTTCCCTACAGAGCCACTCACAACAACATAATCCATTGAAAATCATACTTTTTGATCCCCTTGTACTTTCCTTTATTCCATTATTTTTGGTGTTTTTGAGTTTTTGTAAGTAATTAATCTTTCACCTTTGAGGGTTTTTGTAACAGCCTCACTTGTCATATGCTATTAAAAATGCCCCTTAGTAAGCTTAGCTTGAACAATCAATTCAGTGAGATACAGTATATTGCTCTGTTCCTTTTAAGACCAGTGATGCTTGAATTTCCTAATATTCCTGATATTACAAAACTTAATACAGAAGAAATACATAGATTTGTTTAGGAAATTCCGATGTCCACATAAATTAGAAAATTAGCACAATCTAAGTGAGAGTAGGCCTTTCAGCCCAACAAATCTTGCCAGTCCTATCCACTTAATTCTTCCAAAATAACATTGTCTAGTTTTGAAAGTCCCTAAAGTCCTACTGTCTACCACAATATTAGGTCACTTATTCCAAGTGTTTATGGTTCTTGGTGTAAAGAAAAACTTTGTAATGTTTGTGTAAAATTTACACTTTGGAAGTTTCCAACTGTGTCCTCATGTTCTTCATGAACTAATTTTAAAGAAGCAGTCTCTATTCACTGTACTAATTCTCTTTATAATTTTAAACAGTTCAATCATGTCTCCTATTAATCTTTTTTTTACTGGAATTTGGAATTCTTCTCTGGAGTTTGTATAGCACTGATACGTCTTTTTTCTAGCTTGCAGACCAACACTGTACACAGTACTCCAGGCAAGGTCTAACCAGTAGATTATAATCTTGTACTCTACCCATCGTGCTGTATAACCTAATATTCTGTTAGCCTTCTTAATGGCTTCTGAACACTGCCTGGAAGTTGACAGTGTTGAGTACAACTCCTAAATCCTTCTGATAAGGTGTATTTTTGATTTTCAGACCTCCCATTATGTATTCAAACCTAAAAATTTTACTTCCTATGTGTAATACTTTACATACTTATCTGCCACTCATCTGCCAAACCAATATGTTGTCCGAAGCCCTCTGTAATGATTCAATGGATTCTAAATTATCTGCCAATCTACCTAGTTTAGTATCATCTGCAAACTTAACCAATTTGTTTTTTGTATTCGTATTCAAATCATTTATATATATTAAAAATAGCAGCAGCCCTAGTACTGACTCCTGTGGGTCAGCACTCTTAATATTAGCCAATTCTGATAGTATACCTCTGTTTAACCCTGTACAGTGAGAACTGGCTCCATGCTACACTTTGAGCTCTTGTAGTTCATGGACTGAAGGTATCAAGAGCAGACAGACACTGACACAAATGTATAAAAGTGAAGAAAAAGAAGCGTTCTTTATTTACAGGTGCATCAAACAAAAACGTGCAAAAAACGAAATTGCCAAATCAAAGTAATGTAGTGTCATAATGACATACACACAACAAAAATAGTAAAAATAATGAAAAGCATATACAGTCATATGAAAAAGTTTGGGAATTCCACTCAGCCTGCATAATAATTTACTCTACTTTCAACAAAAAAGATAACAGTGGTATGTCTTTCATTTCCTAGGAACATCTGAGTACTGGAGTGTTTTCCGAACAAAGATTTTTAGTGAAGCGGTATTTAGTTGTATGAAATTAAATCAAATGTGAAAAACTGGCTGTGCAAAAATGTTGGTACCCTTGTAATTTTGCTGATTTCAATGCATGTAACTGCTCAATACTGAGTACTTGCAACACCAAATTGGTTGGATTAGCTCGTTAAGCTTTGAACTTCATAGACAGGTGTGTCCAATCATGAGAAAAGGTATTTAAGATGGTCAATTGGAAGTTGTGCTTCCCTTTGACTCTCCTCTGAAGAGTGACAGCATGGGATCCTCAAAGCAACTCTCAAAAGATCTGAAAGCAAAGATTGTTGAGTATCATGGTTTAGGGGAAGGCTACAAAAAGCTATCTCAGAGGTTTAAACTGTCAGTTTCAACTGTAAGGAACGTAATCAGGAAATGAAAGGCCACAGGCACAGTTGCTGTTAAACCCAGGTCTGACAGACTAAGAAAAATACAGGAGCAGCATATGCGCAGGATTGTGAGAGTGGTTACAGACAACCCACAGATCACCTCCAAAGACCTGCAAGAACATCATGCTGGAGATGGTGTATCTGTACATTGTTCTACAATTCAGCACAATTTGCACAAAGAACATCTGTATGGCAGGGTGATGAGAAAGAAGCCCTTTCTGCACTCATGTCACAAACAAGAGTCGCTTGTTGTATGCAAATGCTCATTTAGACAAGCCAGATTCATTTTGGAACAAAGTGCTTTGGACTGATGAGACAAAAATTGAGTTATTTGGTCATAACAAAAAGTGCTTTGCATAGTGAAAGAAGAACACCGCATTCCAAGAAAAACACCTACTACTTACTGTCAAATTTGGTGGAGGTTCCATCATGCTCTGGGGCTGTGTGGCTAGTTCAGGGACTGGGGCCATTGTTAAAATCGAGAGTCGGATGAATTCAACCCAGTATCAAGAAATTCTTCAGGATAATCTTCAAGCATCAGTCACAAAGTTGAAGTTATGCAGGGGTTGGATATTCCAACAAGACAATGACCCAAAACACAGTTCGAAATCTACAAAGGCATTCATGTAGAGGCAGAAGTACAATGTTCTGGAATGGCCGTCACAGTCCCCTGACTTGAATATCATCGAAAATCTATGTGATGATTTGAAGCAGGCTGTCCATGCTCGGCAGCCATCAAATTTAACTGAACTGGAGAGATTTTGTATGGAAGAATACAAAAGAAGAAGAATCAAAAATACCTCAATCCAGAATCCAGACACTCATCAAAGGCTATAGGAGGCGTCTAGAGGCTGTTATATTTGCAAAAGTAGGCTCAACTAAGTATTGATGTAATATCTCTATTGGGGTGCCCAAATGTATACACCTGTCTAATTTTGTTATGATGCATATTGCATATTTTCTGTTAATCCAATAAACTTAATGTCACTACTGAAATACTACTGTTTCCATAAGGCATTTCATATATTAAACGGAAGTTGCTATTTTGAAAGCTCATCCAATGATAAACAAAAATCCAAAGAATTAAAAGGGGTTCCCAGATTTTTTCATATGACTGTATATACTAGCAAAATACCTGCGCTTCGCAGCGGAGAAGTAGTGTGTTAAAGAAGTTGTGAAAAAGAAAAGGAAACATTTTAAAAATAACGTAACATGATTGTCAATGTAATTGTTGTAGGCTTATTTTAGTATTGAGAGTGAATTTGATGATTGTAAAGAGTTTAATTTATGATTGTAAATGTTATGTATGAGAAATGCACATTTTTAGGATGTAAGGCTCTCTTTGTAAAAGACATTTGTAGTTCTGCCCCCAGGCTGTAAAATGACCAAGCTGTCTGCTGAGCTTACTCTTGAGCAGGCAATGTACAGTTGGCCATGTGAAAAGTAATCTTGTGTCAAGTCAATGCCGACCTTTTTTAGAGTCTGGCCCTGTGACTTATTTGTCATAGTGAAGCAGACCCTTACTGGAAATTGGAATAATTTAAATTGGAATGAGAGGTCAGAGGGTATGAGAGGGATGTGAGGAATAAATACAGTGTCCCCTGAGTCAGTTCCAGTGAAGATAGTTGCCTCAATGAGGTTCTTGTGTAGAAATTTGATCTGAAGCCTGGTGCTGTTACACAGTTTTGGTGGTTGTAAGTTTCGTAGTGATATAATTGATGTGCCGACCTTCAAAAGTATGCGGAGGATTAAGAGTGTGAAGAAACTCTACTGGATAGTGCACCGCATCCTCTAGTTCTACAACAGAGTCGACAGATTTATGTTTTTGTTTCGGAAGTTAATTGGTGAAGTAAAATGGTGTTTATATGTGAAGTCATGTCATTTTTTGGTGTTAGAATAGCTCTCTCCCTCAACCAAGAGATGTCCTTTTCATGCAGATTTCGTAGGTTCGGGTAATCATTTTCAATAAGGGTTTGTAAGGTATTCTCCAGGAGACAGAGATTGTTAGGAACATTGATTTTACGTTTCTGTTCAATTAAATTGCTATTACCTGTTTTGATGAGGAGAGCAGTGAACTCTCCGGCTTTTTTGTCATAGTTCAAGTAAACCCTCATGTTCTTAAGGTAAGAACGTTGGTCTTAGGCCATAGGTTTGAAGACTTCAGACATGTTTTAACTTCGTCGGCGTGTGTTCCTCTTGGGTCAACTGGTAAGGTCTGCCGGAAGTCTCCAGCCAGCAAGACTGTCAAGCCTCCCATCATATTTGTCATGTTTCTGATGTCTTGCAGGGTCCTGTCTAAAGCCTCAACACCTGGTCTGTATGCCATAGTGCATTCATCCCATACAATGAGCTTACAATCGCGCAGCACTTGCGCAATGGTGCTCTGCTTGGATATGTTACACATGGGGGAATCAGTATGGGTGAGGTTAGAGGTAGCCTGAAAGAAGAATGAGCAGTCCTTCCACCCTTGAAGTGGTGGAGTAAAGAAGAAGAGAGCAGTGAGCACGACGAACAGCTGAGGAAAGTAAGGAAGCGAGTGAGTAGGCACATGAGTGCGGGATGTTGTTAATGTATATGGGCAGCCAACCGCGTGGTAGGTGCGCGGACAGTGGCCGTGAGGAAAAAGGAAGGGGGACTGGGGGCGGCCCTTGTGCCTCTCTGCTGAGAAATAAATCCTCTGTTAACAGAAATAAGGAATGAAACTGCCAAAAGGAGAGGTCAGTTTTGAAAGTTCTTACAGCATAATGGTGAGAACCGCCAAAAAAGAAAACATTACTTTCGAAAGTTCATTATGGGGCACAGCGCGAAATGAAACATACTTAATGTTTGTAAGTACAGTGTAAAGGATGAGCATGGGAAATTTGGGCTTCCTATGTATATTGGAAGTTGCAGAAATAGGGGAAACCCCTCCTCACTATCTATATATACAGTTTAGGAGGTACACCCGTTCCCCCCCCTTGGGTGCTGCAATAGGACATGAAACATACCTAAAGTTTGTTAGTGCACTATAAGAAATGAGCACACGAAATTTCAGCTTCCCACCTATATGGAAAGTGGGAGAATTAGTGATGAGTCAGTGAGGGCTTTGCCTTATATATATATACTAGCAAAATACCCGCGCATCGCAGCGGAGAAGTAGAGTGTTAAAGAGGTTATGAAAAAGAAAAGAAAACATTTTAAAAATAACATAACATGATTCTCAATGTAATTGTGTTGTCATTGTTATGAGTTTTGCTGTCGTCCACATTACTAACCGAGAATGGTAAACTGGATGGACGCAGGGACATCTGGCCATGGGTCATGGATGCAAAAGACGTACTGCGCAGGCGCCCCCACAAAACCCCCCCTTCCAAGCAACGGAAACCGGATGGAAAGCAACGTAAAATAAGAAATGAGGCGCCCATAGCACACAGAAAAAAGGAGTCAGACGCCGGCCCCACACACAGCGCCGCACGAAGCTCATGGCACACGAAACGGAACACACACAAAGAAGAGGATTGAGACCCACGACACACAAAGCCCCCCTCCAGTAACTGAAATAAGAAATGAGGCGACGTGCCCCTAGAACACCAAAAAGAAAGGAGTCAGACGCAAGCGCCACATAGCACACGAAACGGTACGCACACAAAGAAGAGGATTCAGACCCACGACACACAAACACCCCCTCCACTAACAGAGATAAAAAAAAGTGAGGCAACACGCCCCTAGCACACAAAAAAAAAAAGAAGTCAGACGCGAGCGCCACACAAACCCATTGGACACGAAATGGGACAGACTACGGACATAGCACACGAAACATACACAAAAAGGAGGATTCGGACCCACGACCACACTAACATAAATAGGAAATGAGACACAAAGCCCCATTACTGAACGAACAGTCCGTATTAAACATATGTCATCTGAACACGTTCAAATTATGCAGCATAGGTCGATCTCATTACACTGATGCACTATTAACCGTTCAACCACAGAAAAGGCTCCATATTAACAGTCATTGCGATCCTCCTTATTACTTATCCATATTTCTAACTCTGAAGAACAAACAAGTTATGAATTCACGATCACGGGTACAAAACGATACGGTTCGAGTGACGGAACCAAACACATGAACCCGCATGAAAAAAAACAATACACGTCGGCGCCTACAACGCGCTTCTGAAACCCCGGAAGAAAAAATGTCTCGGCTCCAAAAACGCAAAGCTCAACTAACACAGTTACAGAAACGAGCGCAGATGGACAGACACAATGAACGTAGACGCATGCAGCGCGCGTCTCAAAGTGCTGCATCGAAACAGGCAACGGTTCAAACGAAACACCTCGAGTCTCAGAGATACAAAAACGGC